>NW_028281134.1:210000-233822 GCF_059751285.1 Brachycentrus maculatus
GACCTTGCATACAAATAGAAAGAGTCTTTGCTTAATAATAGCTTTCCCTATTCCAACATGGATGTCGGTAATGAACTCATAAGAACTGTGTCACGAGTTTGATCAATATATCTAGGGGTTCAAAAATTGAGTGGTGTGGTTGTCAATCGTAGGTAGAATTGGTGAATGTTACAAGTGTGTATGATGATCACTTAAACCAGCCTATGACGGTCATAAATGCCCATACTTCCTCTTCTTCATCTAGGTTGGGATGTTTAAAAAAAATAGTGATTTTTTAAAAATTATTTAGTTATTTAAAGTCAGTGAGTTAAAATGGTTTTTTAGTTTAAAAAAAAAACAAATACATTAAAATACAAACACAATAATCTAAAATTAAATAAACCCTTTTTTAGGTATCTCGAATTGGTATGAATTGAATATTATCAAAAATAAACCTCCGACAAGCATTGTCTTAAAATGTGGTCACGAAATCGCCGGTCAGAAATGCATTATTATCTATTGTTATCCTCAAGGACGGGCGACCAGAGACTTACTGTCACTTAATATGCGTCCCCAAATATCCAGAAAAACAGTTAAATTATGAAAAATTATAAAAAGAGAAAAAATATCACCAAGGAGAGATGTGATTTTTTATTTAATATTATTTCTCTTTTTATTATTGTGCTAGCTTTAATAAATATTTTATTTTGATTGGTTGAACTTTAAAACTGTTCGATTTTGTTCTAAATTGGTCTCGAATTCCGGGGTCGTTTCGCTGTAGCGGATGGAGGGATAATTGACCGCGGACTTTGGGACCAGCAATAAGTTCTAGTGTGGTTGGCCCTAATGATCTAATACGTTCGATATTCAGATTCGAACGAGTTCTTTTTATTTGAATTCAAATAGCTGTCTGTTTTCTAGAACAATAAATAAACGGAAGCTCTTATTTTGAATCTGATACCTAAAAAACATGAGAGGAATGTTTATTTAAGCGGGAAAGACGTGTTCCAACCCAATGTCATTCAATTAATGATACTTTTAATTTTTTCGATCGATCGGAATCATTCCAAAATACTTCATTTTCTTCTTCTTCAATCCTCATCCACACCCGGTGGTGCATAGGGCACTGCATCATATAAACGCAGGGTTATCTTGATCGTAAAACGTGTTTGAACTCTATGTCATTTAATAAGTGATTGTAAGCGACGTCATCGCGTACCCCGTGCAGCGGCCCAGAAAAGGAACTCTGGGCGCGCGGCGGGCGAGACGGCTGCCCGCCACACTGCGGCCCGAAGAAGGGATTTTGTGTATATTTAATTAGCTTAGGGACCTCGGTATGTGTACGCAATGTACTGCCCCCTCAATAAAGACTATAATGTGTCGCTTTCGGGGGTGGTCTTTGCCCATACCGAGGAGAATTAAGCTCTAGGCTAGGTTAAGTTACTTTTAGGAAAATAGTTAAAAGTTAAAATATAATTCATTGTTGTAAAGGCACCGGTACGGTACAGAAATGTAGCCCGTCCGGTGCCTCTAAGAGAGAGACAGAGATATGGCTGTCTCTTTCCCCCGGCCGCTGATTGGCTGTACTTGCCCACTGTCGGGCGGTACGCGATCACGGCCGGGTATATAGAGGGCGCATTTTGCGACAATAAAGCAGTTCAGTTCTAACACCGAAACTTGTTATTACTCCTCCGCTCCCGATCTCTGAAACCTCGCCGCGCCGCCAGCCTGAACCGCTTCGCCTCTTTGCACCGATTCACGGACCTGTTTCGGAAAGCCCTTTTCAGGGCTATAGAGGTTGACTTGTCGGTGCAGCGCTTTGTACCCAGCTTACAACTGGGTACAGCGGTTGCGGCCATCGCGTCATCAAGCGGTATTTACGCCACCGCCAAACCGCCGGGACTTGCCCCTTCTTGCGCCGCAGAGGAGACCAGAATTTATACAGTCTTGTGCGGACGGAAGACGTCTCGTACAGTGATACTTTTGATGTCATTCCAAAGCTCTTTATTTTCTTATGGGTACTTCTTCTTCTTCAACCCTCGCCTAATGGTGCATAAGGCATTGCATCATGTTGATCGTTAACGCATGAAGGAAAGGTGATCAGCCCACCGCTTCAGGTACCTGTCCAGGTTATATTGAAAAGATATTTATTTTTTAACAATGGTGCATAGAGCTTTATATCGTATTGATGCAGTTGTAACCGGCGTGGGTTACGTGCGATGACTCTCAAAAATGTACACGCCTGGCCTTCTTCGGAATCTCCCAACTATGCCACCGTTGTAAGGGGTGACGTTCCAGACGGCCCCGCCGTACCGAGTTACCGAGTAAGCTGGATACGGACGGAGGTGAATGGATGTATGAGCCGGGAAGAGCGGCACTGAACCGACAAGTCAACCTCAATAGCCCTGATAAGGGCTTTCCGAAACTGGTCCGTGAATCGGTATAATGAGGCGAAGCGGTCCAGGCTGGCGGCGCGGCGAGTAGTCCAAGGAGCGGGAGCGGAGAAATGAAACACAGGTTTCAACAGTCACACCAGAACTAGTTTATTCTCTCAAAATGCGCCCTCTATATACCCGGCCGTGATCGCGTACCGCCCGACAGTGGGAAAGTACAGCCAATCAGCGGCCGGGGGAGAGAGACAGCCATATCTCTGTCTCTCTCTAATGGGCACCGGACGGGCTACACTTTTATACCGTACCGGTGCCGTTCCAACAGTTCAACAATTACAAGTCATATTTATGCTATATAATATCCGTAATATCTATTTATTCTACATATTTATTTACTCATCCTTACTTATATCTAATACATTCTGTAAATACATGAGAAATCGGTAGAATCCATAGAGGCCCTTCTTCGGGCCGCATTCCGACGGGCGACCGTTTCGCTCGCCGCCAGGCGCCTGGAATTCTTTTTCAGGGCCGCCGCACGGGGTGTGCGATCTGTCCGTAACACTCCCCCCGTGCAGCTAGTCTGCACCAAATTTCCTGGGACGGATTGCACGTTCTTCTCCCTTATCACGCCGATGGTGATGATTGTGGCCCGTTCAGCGTGGTCTCTCGGCAGCATCCTCGCGTCACCAGAGACACCAGGCCGCGACTCGCCCTGATGGAGTCGCCTTCTGGGTCACAACGCCAGACTGGAGAAGTCTGGGCTTGAGGTGATGCTTCGCGTCACGTCCAGTGATCAGCATCCTTGTCATCCTTCCAGAGTCATCCGGCCGCATCCATACTCGGGCGGAGACATCTGGCTGCGACTTGTCATCTAAGTCGCCTTGGTTTCCATATTACATTTGCCAGGCTGGCATCGCCTGGGCTTGAGTTGATGCTCCGCGTCACATCATGTGATCACCCGGCAGCATCCTTGTACGGCCAAAGTCATCCGGCCACATCCATAATCGGGCGGAGACGTTTGGCTGCGACTCGTCCTTCGTGAAGTCGCCTTGATTCCCCAGCATCCTTACCAGAGTCATCCGGCCGCAACCTTGTTCGGGCGGAGACGTCCGGCTACGACTTGTCCTAAGTCGCCTAAGTTCCGGAATTCTCACCGGAACCGCATGTGCCAGGCTGGCGTCGCCTGGGCTTCATTGATGCTCCGCGTCACATCCTTGTGATCACCCGGCAGCATCCTTGTACTGCCAGAGTCATCCAGCCGCAATCATTCGGGTGGAGACGTCTGGCTGCGACTTATCCTGAGTTTCCTAAGTCGCCTAAGCTCCGGTATTCTCACCAGAACCGCAGGTGCCAAGCAAGCGTCGCTTGGGCTTGAAATGATGCTCCGCGTCACGTGCATAGTGATCACCAGCATCCTTGTTCGGCCAGAGTTGCCAGCCGCAATCGTTCGGGTGGAGACGTCTGGCTGCGACTTATCTTAGTTTCCTAAGTCGCCTAAGTTCCGGAATCCTCACCGGAACCGCAAGTGCCAGGCAAGCGTCGCCTGGGCTTGAATTGATGCTCCGCGTCACATCCTGTGATCACCCGGCAGCATCCATGTACGACCAGAGTCGTCCAGCCGCAATCGTTCGGGTGGAGACGTCTGGCTGCGACTTTCCCTTAATGTCGCCTTGGTTCCGAATTTCCCATCGGAACCGCATTAAGCGGGCTACAAGGCCGCGACTCTTCCGAGAGTCGCATTGGTTCCAAACTACCTGTTGGAACCGCATAAGTTTCCTGGCCGTCAGGCCACGACCCCTCTGTGAGTCGCCTTAGTTCCGAACTTTCCGTCGGAACCGTATGAAGTGTGCTACCGGGCCGCGACTTGTCCGAGAGTCGCTCCGGATTTCCCATTGGAACCGCATCAGGCGGCAAATCGTCTCGAGCCCGCAGCGACCCCGCCTTCCCATGATTAGGCGGTTGCTGCGTGGTAGCCTTCGCTGTTCTTGCACGCGTATTCGCCGCGCGGCTTCTTTCCTTTGATACTCCCAAGGAGTCGATTGCGCACATTTGCGCCTGTAGTACTCCGTCCGCGGAGTCATTCCCCTTCACATTGGTGCGTCCGTACGTGACCGGTCCCAGTGCGGTCACTATAGTCAGCTGACCGTTCCTTTGAAGCACTGGGGTGTCGATCGGGAACATTAGAGACGCGTTGTCGAGGCCGATAAGCAACTGCGGCTTGATAACGCCTCCGGTCTGCGCGAGCGCGCCACCTTCACGAACAAGATCCAAGTCCTTAATGGTCCTCGCCCTGATCTCGAATTCCCCGTTTTGTTCATTTTCCAAAGTCACCGTTACACGCTGTGACCTGTATGTGTTGCCTCGTCCACACGCGCCTTTGATCGTCAGATTCCTTGCTATCCCCGTAGCACCTATCGCGCGGGCGACACCCTCCTCGAGGAGGGTCACAGACGCAGCCTCGTCCAACAAGGCGAACACTTTTGCGGTCCCCCGCGGTCCCTTCAAAGTAACCGGCAGCACTTTGAATGTGACCGGGACCTCACAGTCATTTGTCCACAGCACCTGCGCACTGTCCACAGCGTCCTCACTTTCATCTTCCACAACACTGTCCGTGCGGAAGGAGTGCAGGATCCTATTGTGGTGTTTTCCGCATACATCACAACTTCTCGCTTCACAATTTGGCACCTTGTGCCCTGATTCCAAACACTGGTAACACAGTTTGGACGACCGCACAAAGTCCCAGCGGTCATCCACGGTTTTCTTCTCGAACCGTTTGCATCGGCGTATGTTATGCCCGTTGGCCTTACAAAATACGCATTCCTTATCACTTGTTGTGTCGCGCGTCGCAAACACGTGATACCTCGGCTCGACGCGTCGAGCGTTCTCGCGGCGGGCGGGCTCGGCGCACTTGTCGCGCTGACCCGCGCGCTCCTTGTCTCTGTTCCTCGCCACCATTCTGAACAGACCTCCGTGGCGCGTGATGCCGGCGGTGATCTCGTCAAGCCAAGCGGCGAGATCGTAGATACTGCTCCTCGTTTCGCGGCGGCGATCGCGGAACCAATCCCACCGGAGTTGCGTCGGCATCTTGGCAACCATCTCCGCTAGCAGCTGCGGGTTGTCGAGATAGCAAGCGTCCATCCCGTCCACGGTGGTGATGACGTTGCGTATCGAAACCGCAAAATCCACGACTGCTTCATCCGCGGGGTGGTCGGCGAGACTCGGCATCCTTCGGGCGTCTTCCAGTATCTGCGCGATGATGAGTGTCGGGCTGCCGAAGGCGTCCTCCAGCGTCCGCAATATTTCCGACACGTTGCGCGGATACAGTAGCAGGCCTGCTACCATGTGACGCGCACGCCCTTCCAGTGCGCGCGCCAATCTTCCGATGTTGTCAGCGTCCCCTATCCCCCATCTCTCAGTAGATTGGAGATATGCCGCGTTGAAGCGGCGCCATTCCCTCGGGTCTCCGCTGAACTTAGGCAACTCCGGCGGCTGCCCCGACCATCGAAAGTAGTCCCCGCCTCGGGGTGAGGGCTCCGCGTAGATTCCTTTTCCGTCATCTCTGCGGTGCCGTTCGTCCGGTCGAGCTCTGTCGACCCATTCGCGTACCGGGTAGCGATCGCGTTCGTCCGGTGCGCGCCAACGCAAGCCAGAGGTTTCCATACGCCTCGGCTCCGCGTTGCCAGTAGGCGCCGGGCCATGTCCCCCGGGCGCTTCTCCTCTGTGGCCGGTCAGTTCGTCCCGCGATTCCCCAGCGAATCGCGTAGGTTCCGGATCCAACACCGGAACCGGTAGAGCTGCGGCCGATGTCCTGAATCCTGTTCTGGGCTGATTGGCGGCGTCGTCCTGCCGCGTTCGTAGGTGGGTGGATTGTTCGACACCCGGTATAACCTCCCCCCCTGGGGAGCTTACGTTAGCTGCTGTCCACTGTGACAGGAGCTCACGGAGTTGCTGGAACTGCCTCTCGCTGCTAGCGGCTAGCTCCGCCATCTGGCGGCGCAAGTCGCTACTCGCATCAGTTCGGACTGAACTGACCGAGTCCCGACCCTCCTCACGGCGCTGCTCTTCGGGCTCCATGGCGACGTTGCGTCCCGACCTCAGGGATGCAGGCATCGTAGCTGGAGACTGCGTTGAAGGATCCGGCTCGAAGGACCAAAATGTAACCGGCGTGGGTTACGTGCGATGACTCTCAAAAATGTACACGCCTGGCCTTCTTCGGAATCTCCCAACTATGCCACCGTTGTAAGGGGTGACGTTCCAGACGGCCCCGCCGTACCGAGTTACCGAGTAAGCTGGATACGGACGGAGGTGAATGGATGTATGAGCCGGGAAGAGCGGCACTGAACCGACAAGTCAACCTCAATAGCCCTGATAAGGGCTTTCCGAAACTGGTCCGTGAATCGGTATAATGAGGCGAAGCGGTCCAGGCTGGCGGCGCGGCGAGTAGTCCAAGGAGCGGGAGCGGAGAAATGAAACACAGGTTTCAACAGTCACACCAGAACTAGTTTATTCTCTCAAAATGCGCCCTCTATATACCCGGCCGTGATCGCGTACCGCCCGACAGTGGGAAAGTACAGCCAATCAGCGGCCGGGGGAGAGAGACAGCCATATCTCTGTCTCTCTCTAATGGGCACCGGACGGGCTACACTTTTATACCGTACCGGTGCCGTTCCAACAGTTCAACAATTACAAGTCATATTTATGCTATATAATATCCGTAATATCTATTTATTCTACATATTTATTTACTCATCCTTACTTATATCTAATACATTCTGTAAATACATGAGAAATCGGTAGAATCCATAGAGGCCCTTCTTCGGGCCGCATTCCGACGGGCGACCGTTTCGCTCGCCGCCAGGCGCCTGGAATTCTTTTTCAGGGCCGCCGCACGGGGTGTGCGATCTGTCCGTAACAGCAGTGTTATCTTAATTGTTACTTACATGAAGGCAAGGTGATAACTCCTGCCCTTCAGGGACCAACTCACAATCATTTATTTACTGATACTTTCGATATTTTTTAATTTTTCCAAAACTCTTCATTTAATTCTTCTGCCCGTCTTCTTCAATCCTAATCCGTACGTGCATAGGGCACTGCATCATATAAATGCTGTGTTATCTTAATCGTTAAACGTGTTTGAAATTAATGTCATTCAAATAGTGATACTTTCGATGTTTTTTATTTATTCCATTACTCTTTATTTTCTTCTTTTGCACTTCTTTTTCTTCCCTCATCCGCACACGATGATGCATAAGGCACTGCATAATATAAACGCAGGATTATCTTGATCGTTAATGCTCAGTATTCGTTAAGCTGCATCTCAATTTTCTCTAAATCCAGATAACAATTTAGGTAATTGATATTTTTCTTAAAACACCGTTTTCGTATTGAAAACTAAGTTTTTCTTCGAAATGAGTAGCGAATTAAAACCTGAAGCGGAGGGCTGATCACCTTTACTTCAATATAATACTGCGTTTATATGATGCAGTGCCCTATGCACCATTGGGATGCGGATAAGGGTTTGAAGAAGTTTTAACCTATTATTCTGATTATTCTTCAAGAGTTATTGCATGGTACCAATAAGAATTTTGTCCGCCTCCGTAGTGTAATGGTCAGCATGCTCGCCTACCGTTCTGGAGGTCCCGGGTTCGATTCCCAGTGGGGTTTAATAAATACAAGTGATTTTTTCACTCATTTATACAATATTACACTGGACTGGTACCTGAAGTGGAGGGCTGATCACCTTTCCTTCATGTGCAATCGATCGAGATAACACTGCGTTTATATGAAGCAGTGCCCTATGCACCATTGGGGTGCGGTAAGGGTTTTATTTATTATATATACCAATAAGAAAATTTCTCGTAGGTACCTGTACAAAAATTTCAAACTACATTATTTTATTAAATAAATATTATTTAGAGATGTTTTCTTTCTTAAATTAAACAAAAAAAATCTTTGTCTAAATTTCTGTAGCACAAAATATTCTGAAGTGCTTCGAATTCAATCTCTTGATCCAATTTATTTATTTATGCAGCCGCCATCTTGGACTGATCTAGCTACTTACATCAATTGATAAGCGAAATAATTGAATCGCGATTTTTTCCCGCGATTTCCCTGCTTTCCCGCCACACGCGGCGCCCGACCAATCAGCGCCCTCGGCGACATTCCGTATTCAAATGAACTGTCAGCCATATTGGAACGACTGGGTCTAAACGAAAAATACCGTAAACCATGAAAGTAGGTACTTTGATGCGTTACTTGAACCATGAAAGTAGGAGTACTATGTATTGAGTAAGTACTATGAACTTTGATACGTTACTTGAGCCCAGCACAAAAAAAAATTGATCTGTATTTGGTCTACAATAATGAACGTATCGACATGATTTATTGTTTCCATGACAGGTGACACTTATTGTCACCATACGTTCATTATAGTAGACCAAATACAGATTTAAATCTCTTTTTTGTACTAGGCTCAAGTAACACATCAAAGTTCAAATACGGTACGTAATTATATCACCGTTGTAAAAATCAGGCTTTCTGTATTTTTTACTTTTATTTTTTTATTTGGCAGTCACCCAATGAGAGGATATTTATGCCAGTGTTTTTTTTGCAAACAATCTTGACCTCATCCATATTCATTCATCTCCTCACACATACCAAGGTGCATTGAAATTTAAGGTGACAATGCACAATAGAATCTTCTTCCCAACCCCAAAGTATGAAAGTGAAGCATGGAGCTGGCAAAAAGGTTGAAAGTAGACTGCCAAACTGGAAGTCGACCACACTTTATTCACATGCGAGTTCTCGGCACCATCAACGGTTGAGTTGAGTATTTTTTTAATTTAGCAGAGACCTTCATAATATGTAAACTTTTCCCGAATTATTTCACATACCTACCAGTAAAATTTTGATTTTTGAAAGGGGGTTTTTTATTATTTTTTTTTTGACTTTATTAATAGGTCGTTAGCCCTGTAAACACGTTCATCCATGTTGAGATATTAATATTTATTTTTTATTTATTTATTTATTTATTAAACGGCTAATGCCTTTAACATAATACACATTTACAGTATCAAATATAAAAAAAACTAATGAATACACCAATAGAGAAACAAAAAGTCGTAAACAAAAAATAATAATAAAATAACGAATAGTAAGCACTGGTAAATACACATCTCCTTCACACACTATCAGCGAGCAGCGAGAGAGAGAGTGAAACACAACGTTTAAATTTATCCATTATTATAACATGGAGAAGAAATGCTGAGATAGTACAGACTTCAAGGTGGATAACGATATATTAAATAAATCCTACTCTCAAAAGCATTGGCTAGCAATTTAATAATATTTTTTTTAACAAAATGTCGTTTGCGGTGTTTTGATTAGGGACCTCCAGCTGTCTATTGGGACGTGCCTCAATCACCACTCAACATTTCACTCGAACAACAATGGCGGACACGTTTTTCGCATCGATAAATCCAAAATACCTATTTATTATAGAAATACCTACATGCCTCCCACCAATATATTCATTTTATTCATTTATTTGTAACTTTACATAGTAATGAATAATTATATTGAATAATTTATTAATTTATGTATTTAAAATGTCAGAAGACAAGACTTCCACGTATCGCCCTTCAAGGTAACCCTGAAGAATGCAGACCCCCAGGCAGACCTCCGAAAACATGGAAAGACTGCTGGGAGTCGACATCCCAAGAGCGACATACGGAGGCACAAACAGATCCCTAGGATCTACAAAAAGAAGAAGAAGAAGAAGATGTATTTAAACTTCGTGTACAGAAAATAAATAATTACATTGGCGAGCGGGGTGAAGATAAATATTAGTGATTTTTATTTAGTGTTAATTTACCCTGGACTGGTCCCTGAAGCGCAGGAGTGATCACCTTGCCTTCATGTGTTTAATGATCAAGATAACACTGTTTTTATATGATGCAGTGCCCTATGCACCATCGGGTACGGATAAGGGTTAAAAGAACATCTGAAATTAGTAGGGAATTTTAGAAAAAAAATGGGTAGCTATATATGTGTATATTAAGTTCAAACACTTCCCACTTGCCTACCATACTGAAGTAATTGCGCATGCGTCATGGGAGGGCGACGCCGACTCACAGCTATTCCGCGATGTTGTTTATTGATATTCGCTCTCCCCTCTCTTTCTGGCGCACGGTGAGGCCGCTGCGGCGTGCGAGCGAGAAGACACAATTCGCTACTCGGCGGCCCCTTATTAAGGAAATGTGTCGCCGTTTTGCGGACACGGCGCTAATAAACCACGACGGCAAGGAAGGGATATCTCTTTATTTGTGGGCAATTATGGCCCTTAAGAAATCACCATCGCTATAGAGTTCCATATATGTAAAGAGCGAGGATTCTTTGAACTGAATTTAGCGCGGCATTTTATTTTACATAGTATAAAACTTACTCTACATTAAACGATATATGAAAACTAACTAAATGACCATCACGCCGCTTCCGCGCAGGGGTAGGCAGAGAGAATAGAACCAATCTGTCTTTGCAAACAATTTTCATTTCCACATTCATGCATCTTCTCAGTGGTGCATAGGGCACTGCGTCATATAAACGCAGTGTTATCTTGTTCATTAACACATGAAGGAAAGGTAATCAGCCCTCCGCTTCTGGTACTAGTTCAGGGTTATATTGAATAATTATTATATTGAATTATTTTAATGAAAAAATCACTTATTTTGACCTCCCCTCTGGGAATCGAGCCCGGGGCCATTTAAGAAATGGTGGCTGACCATTACACTACGGAGGCGGATTCTGTTTAATACCACTTAAGAACAATATTTATTTTATTCTAAAAATGGTAATCATGCAGTGGTGTTTTTAAGTGGTATTTATTACACAATGTGAACGACGAATGATATGGAGTGTTGTATTACCATACCACAAAGTGAACAATGCTTTTAATATACAAATTATAACCTAATCTAAACTAACCTAACCATACGAGATTATTCCTTCTGATATCAAAACAGATACAAATAAAATCATGGAATTCGCTAGAAGAAACAAAAATCAACTAACTGAACTATAAACGTTGTACATAATAATAAATAATAAATAATAATAAACCCTTTTCCGCACCCCAATGGTGCATAGGGCACTGCTTCATATAAACGGAGTGCAATCTTAATCGTTTACACAAGAAGGAAAGGTGATCAGCCCTCCGCTTCAGGTACCAGTCCAGGGTAATATTGAATTGATATTACAGTGAAAAAATCACTTATATTTATTTGACCACCCTGGGAATCGAACCCGGGACTTCCAGAACGGCAGCCGAGCGCGCTGACCATTACACTACGGAGGCGGACCGACATAATAAACAAAGTAATTAATACATACAACTCTTATCTAAAAAAGAACCTAACCTAACGTAATCTGTCCTAACCTTACCTTACCACACTAGATCCTTCCTGATCCCAACACAGATTCAAATAAAATCATGGAATTAGCTAGAAGAAACGAATATCCACTCAATGAAAGAAAAACCTTGAAATTTATTTTATTTAAAGCAAGTCCCATCTAAAAAAACTATCCCAACCTAACCTTACTTAATCTCCTTAACCTTTAATAAGTCAAAAGTCAACTTTGTGTTTAATCGCGAAAATCACAACCACCCTAAAAACTATCCGTTTATCATGACAATAGATGTCGCTAGCTTCCGCACGTGGCGCCCACGCGGCCACATCCCGAACTTCAATTAAGCCCAGTGTAATACTATACCGTAAGGGACGGCTACACATTCATAGATGGGGTGTGATATTTGTAACGATGGTTTGTAAAATATCAGGATTTGACACCTTAACAATGTATATTATATATATATATATATATTATATATATATATATATATATATATATATATATATATATATATATATATATATATATATATATATATATATATATGAATATATATTTTTATATATATATATATATATATATATATATATATATATATATATATATATATATATATATATATATATATATATATATATATAAATATATATATATATACATATATATATATTTATATATATATATATATATATATATATATATATATATTTATATATATATATATATAGTTATATATATATAATTATATATATATATATATATATATATATATATATATATATATATATATATATATATATATATAGCCACGATGACATTACACATCCCTGTTTAACACCATAAGAGCTGCTAAACTGAACTATTTACCCTAATGCATGCAGTGCTATCCTCGAACAATGCAATATGCCTTGGATAAGTATCTGTGTATGTATGTTGGTGCTTTGGATCGTATGTGATTATAATCCAGGATTCGGACCTCATATATACTAATAAAAGAGTTTCTGCTCAATAAAAAGCTTGTTTTCATCTCACCAATAGATCTCACTAGTGAAGTTCTAGTGATACAAGAACAAGGCTTCTAATTTGGTTCGTTAATAGTATATACAACATCCAAGAATTTGAGTGGTGTGGTTGTCAATAATGGGAAGAATGGGTGAATGTTACACGTGTGTAAAGTGATCACTTTAAACCAGCCCATGACGGTCGTCAGCCACGTAAATGCCCGGACTTTCAAATTCTTCTTCATCTTTGATGAGAAAATTATATGAATAATAACTCCTATAATTGGATATAATCCAGATATTTTAAGTATTTGGACACACTCAAAATGTTTTACGAAAATTTAATAAAACTCTTTGTAACTGTTTTTTGGTTTATTAATTAAAATTTATTAGAAACTACCATTTTTTATTGTAACAAGTCAATATTGCTAGGGTGACCACTATTTTCTGACAAGTAAAGCACGCATAATTTATCACTTGCAATATTTTCTCGCCTCCTGTTTTGAATATTTGATATCATATTACGTCCAACGCGCCCCCCCTTCGACTTTCGAATTAGCGTAATCCTAACCCCATGAGAAAAAAGTAATGATAATTCATAACTACCCTCCCTTGAAAACACCCCCAACCACTGCGGCTAACGAAATGTCTCATTTCACACGATTCAAGAAATTAAAGAAAAAAATAATAGCGATATTTTTAATGCGTTTTTAATCACCAAATCTTTGTTCATACGTTCTGTGTTTGTCTTAATTTTTCAAAGTTATTGTTTATATGGCGATTTTGGCTCTTACAAAAAATTTAAGAAAAAATAATATCAAAATATTTTGAGTGTGTCACCAACTTCTTTCACAAGTACTGGGTTTGTCTTCAATTTTTTACAACATTTTGAGTGTGTCCAAATACTTGTTCACAAATCTGGATTATCTCCAATTGGTTCATTTATATAGAACTTCCAAGAATTTGAGTTGTGTAGTTGTCAATAATGGGATAATCATCAAAGATAAATATAGAAGTCTTGGCATTTACGGGGCTGACGACCGTCATAGTCCGATAAAAGAGTTTAAAGATAGTTTAGTGATAAAGAGTTTCTGCTCAAAAAAAGCTTCTTTTCATCTCACCAATAGATGTCTCTAACGAAGTTCTAGTGATTCAAGAAAAAGGTTTCTACATTGGTTCATATATATAGAACTTCCAAGAATTTGAGTAGTGTGGTTGTCAATAATGGGTAGAATTGGTGAATGCTACACGTGTGTAAAGTGATCACTTAAACCAGCCTATGACGGTCGTCAGCCCCGTAAATGCCCAGACTTCTATATTATTCTTCACTTTTTTAGCTATTTTTTTTAGTTATTTTGGATCTTATAAAGAAAATATATAGTAACAATAAAAAATATAAGAGTTAGTTTTCGAAACTAGTAGTTCATATAAATAAAAGTCATTAATGTGGTATATTCAATTGTTTTTTTTTTTAGTAATCAACATGTCATTCCACAAAGTTAATGCCGGATCAATAAATAATATATCTAATATAAAGCTAGTAAGATATCAAATAGTTAATGATCACGTTTTTGTAAAAAATGCACTAGTTTAGCTAATAAATTAAATTGTAACTGTATTAAATATTTTGAAAAAAACGATGAATATTCGCTTTTTACTGAAAAGAATCAAAGAGTCAAAATTATCTCCACAACAAAGTTAAAACGGTAACTTCGATATAAAATCCCACCCTATAAAAAAAATATCGTTTCAAGCAATGAAACATTTCAATGGGTTTTGTTTTTTTTAAAACCAGAGTTCAATCGTATAGTTACATTGTAATCAGATATACCCAATAAAATGAGTCCTTAATCTCCAAAACCATATTGCGGCAATCAAAAATCAACCCCTATTTTTCCCTGCCACCCTAACGGATATAAATATCACACGATTACAGCATCTTTGTGTAATCCCTTTGTAAATTAAAACGATGTGGTCGCGCCGACTTAGCTCAGAGATTATTGCGTTATTGATATAACCTTATGGTTTTTTTTCATATTTATTTATGGGGGTGGCCATGAGAACTGGCGGTGATATTTGATATTTTATCATTGTTTGCCATCAGTTTAGAATACTAGAATAAAACTTATCAGCGTGATTCGTCGTACGAAGCTTTCGCAGTTGAAAGTTCGGAGAGAAAAAAATAACTTTCTAACAAATTCGTAAGTCGAGGTACATATTACCATAATTACTTAATTCTCATCTTCAATTAAGTTTTTTTTAAACGGAATAACCCGCAAAGCCCCTTTAAAGGCTTATCTGCAAGTAGGATAGTGAGGATAGGGAAGGTAGATATGAAAAATACATCACAAACACCCAGACCAATTGAAAATAAATATTACTTGAATTTATTTTGCACTTGGCGGGAATCGAACCCGTGACGCCAGTTTCTTAGTATAATTTCTACCCAACTAAGTCACGGCGCCTCTTACTTATCATGCCACATCCTGAAAGAGGTAGGCAGAGAGAATAGAACGCGACACCTTTGACAGACAGCTTTGCAAACAATATTCGCTTCTTCTACGTTCACACATCTCCTCATAGATACACGACTCCTGACGTAACCACTTTCTAGTATTTCTTCTGCTTCTATTTTCAACAAGATTCACCACATAAATTCATTTTCCCTTTAACCTTTCTTAATTTGATAATGCTTATATCACACCCTTGCATTATTTCCTTATTTCACTATTCGAATATCCATCATATTTATTTGTCATGGAGATCACATTTCGAGTGCATTTAGTCCTGATTAGTTTTAATTTGCTATAACTGATTTTAGTGGACCGTTCGGCCTGTTCCCAGCATTCGCCCTCATTTCTTCATCTTTATCAATCTTTTCATCCCTAGAAAACATACAAAATCATCTAGATGTTTCTAAATTTTATTCAATTCCCATCTTAAGGCGGGTTAAAAAGTGTGTACCGTAATTTACTTTGATCTTAAGTAATTTAAATATGAAATAAAAAACATTTTTACCATTTAATTATTAGACGGCAAAGCCAGACTAAAAAAACTATTTTTTTAAAACCAAACTGAACTTTAAAATCGCTGAAAATCATCATCTGAACTTATATGGAACAAAGACCAAATAAAGGAATGGGTGAATGATCGAGAGTGAATTTTATGAAAATTGTAAAATATTTATATTCTTAATTTTTCTCTCTTTTTTGTGTGTATATTAGGTTAAATGGTTAAAAACAATAAAAAATGTATTAAAATAGAACTCGCCCGATAAGACACACAAGGTGACTTGGTGGGTCTCTGCAAAAATGTTTTAAATATGTTTAAAATTGTGTAGAATGCAGTCGAAATGCGATCCCTCAGACGAATGCGTGGCAAAACGATGTTTGATAGATGTTCGAATGATGAAATAAGGAAAGAATGTAAGGCTGAGATAAGCATTATCGATAAAATTAAGAAAGGTGTGTTGATATGGTTTGGACATGTGGAGCGTATGAGTGAAGAAAGAACGGTTAAACAAATTTATGAGGCGAATGTAGTTGGAAAAAGAAGCAGAGGACGACCGAGGAAAACTTCGCACAATCAGGTATGTCAAATACTTGAAAGCGGCCGGGTCAGGAGTCGTAATAATCGTCGGGTATGTATGAGGAGATGCATGAATGTAGAAGAGCAAAGAATGTTTGCAAAGACCGAGTGGTGTGGCGTTCGATTCTCTCTGCCTACCCCTGCGGGGAAGCGGCGTGATGGTTAGTTAGTTAGTAAGTTAGTTAGTTAAAATTGTGATTTAAATAAATGCATACAATTTATGCTAGTAAAAAAAAAAAAAAAAAAAAAAACAATAAAATTTTCTTCTTTTCAATTGTCATAAAACGTGTCATTCCACAATTGTTATGTATTTTTTGTGTACTACAAATGCACGTGTGGTGTTGTTTGGTTGACTACATTTTTTATTGTAGGACTCCCATCACTACAATGTTACCAGATTCTCGCAACATCAAATATATGGCCATTTTTAATACTGACCGAATTCTTAAATCAATCACCGTACGTACATATATTTTTTGTATAAGTATCGATTATAAATAAGACCAGAATTTTGGAGACAATTATTTAAAGAAAAAGTGCGTCTTATACTCCGGAAAATGCTGGAAAGATAAAATTGTATAAATATAGCTAAAGGTTTGTGTATACAGAGTCAGGGATGGAGTCTAACTTCTACAAGGGACCAATATCGGCTTACTGGCCTTCCATTACAAGAGCATATTGGTTTTTCCCTTAAACGCTTTTCACACCCCTGCTGAGACCAGAGCTGGACTTATTTTAAAAAAATACATCCCTCCCTAATTAACCCTTCACTGCAAAGTGTATCAATTTTTTTACATACACAAAAGTTAGTGTTAAAACGTTCTTTACAAATATCGCTCACTTTTTCAAAACAATTTTTAGCTGTGCATATTTTCGGAATTCCCATAAAATGTACTATAACCCAGCAAAAGAGGCATGTTTTTAACTTAATATTTACCCGCTACAGGGCAGAAAGTGTTGTTTTAGCATTTTGAAGAAAAGGTATTGTTTAATAATTTTTTTAAATATTAGAAGATAGAATTATATCTTTTAACTTTAAAAACGTTCTCCTGAAAAATCAAGTTTTTTGATTTATGACGTTCTTGAAAGGAGTGAGCGATATAAGCAACCATTCTTTGTAGTTACTGATTAGATACATTCATAACTTACGTATATAATTCATAATTTAGCCAAAAGACGCGCTATGAACGCCAAAATAATAACTTCACTTGTCTCTCGAAGACGAACTGTCATTGCAGTCATGCAGTCATGCAAAAAAAAGTCATGCTGTGAAGGGTTAAAACAGTTGGCACGTTTGACTACCATGCTGGAGGTGCCAGATTCGATTCCCAAATATGTTAATTTTATTTATATTTTGTTTTTTAAAAGCATTGTTCACACTGTGATATACACTCCAGCTTATCATTCATCGTTTACTTTGTGTAATACCACTTTAAAGTGGTATTACACAGTGTGAACGATGACGGATAAGGAGAGTGAAATATTTAATATATTTGTTTATTTATATTTCATCATACACATAATAACAAGTTACAATAATAAGTTACAATAATGTATATTTTGTATATTAAAAGCATTGATAACTTTGTGGTATGGTAATAAAACACTCTCCTTATTATACATTATTTACTTTGTGTAATACCACTTTTTTAAACACGTATTCGTGACTACCGGTCTCGGAAAATCATTCCATCGTCAGGTCATTAAAATAAAATTATTACGATTTGATATTTGTATAAAAATAACATTTTGAAAGAGAGAAAGATGACAAACGAATCACCATGGGAATATTTTCAAAAGTGGACTCGAGGTTAAATTTATTGAGTCTTTATTGATTGGCGTACTTATTTCTAATTTTTCTAGATTATCTAAACAAAGACCAGTTTTATGTACATGTAAATTCTCTATGCCCATTGGTTTATTAAAATTATGGTCTTCAGATATAAGGTGATTAGCAAATTCCGAAAAATTATTATTATTAAGGCACCTCAGACGATCTTTAACTCTGATATTAAATTTACGCGATGTTTTTCCTATGTAATAGGCTGGACAACTGGATCAATTACTTTTTTTGACATTTCATCAAAGATAAAGAAGAATATGGAATATGGAACTCGAAATGGAAGAATATTGAAAAAAAATACTGCCATGGTTGGAAAAAATCCAGAAAAGTAAACAAGTTTTTGGACACACTCAAAATGTTGGAACAATTTAATTTATAAACACCAAAGAGTTAAGAACATCTTAGGTGCCTTCATGAAGTAGTGTTTTGAAATGGTGTTACACAAAATAAACGATGAATGACAAAAAGAGTTTTATAATACCATAGCATAAACTAAACAATTCTAAAAAATTAAAATTAAAATTAAAAAATCTGGCCCAATCCGGCGCTTACATCTCAATCGACTATCCAATAAATGCGGTCTGTTAAACTTTTGCGCCCATCATAAAAACTCGACTATTGGCCGACAGATTTTCCCTCCCTTACCACCCGTTTCACCCGTTCCACCCGTCCCACCCTCCCGCTGTCCACCCATCCCTCCACCGTCCACCCCCCCCCCTCGGATCACCCCGACCGACAATTGGTTTGGAAGGTCGGAGCCGTACAAATATAACCCTAATGCCTTTATCAAGAGTGAGATATTACAGTGTATTGTGAGGGCGAAAGGCTTTCTGTCTTATATTGTGCTACATCCTCTTTTTTCTACGTTTGTAATGTAAAATTCCCTGTTTATACGTAGATTATGTATTTCTGATTGAATAAACAAAATTACAATAAATTAAATACACATTTCGTAGTCATACAGGAGAAAGTGACCAAGTGCATTTTTTACAAAAATGTGATCATTGACTATTTAATATCTTACTAGCTTAAAATTGCACTGAAAAAAATCCCAAAGGATTTTAAACTTGGAAGTATAATATATTGACTTGTTAAAAATGACTAACTGCTTTGATGTTTATTTTCTTGCCAAGCAAAAGTGACTTAAATGGCCCTCCTGAAAATTTTACGTTTTGGTAGTTGGTCACTTTTTCCTGACGGTCGTCAGCCCCGTAAATGCCCAGACTTCCATATTCTTCTTCATCTTTAATGAGATGTTAAAAATATTGATTTTGTGAGCAAGTATTTGGACACACTCAAAATGTTATATTATTATATAATTAGACGAGTACGTACATGCCAGTTTTTTTATAAGATTACTTTTACAACATTTTGAGTGTGGCCAAATGCTCGTTCACGAATGGATTTTCTCTAATGTTAGCTATTTTTTTCATCTCTCCAATAGATGTACTGTATCTAGTGAAGTTCTAGCGATTCAAGAACAACGTTTTGAAATTAGTTAATATGTATAGAAATTCTGAGAATTTGAGCAGAGTGGTTGTCCATAATGGGCAGAATTGGTAAATGTTACACGTGTGTAAAGTGACCACTTTAACCTACCTATGACGATCGTCAGCCCCGTAAATGCCCAGACTTCCATATTCTTCTTCATCTGTGATAAGACGTCAAAAAATAAGATGACTTTTGTCTGTGTAATAAGTGAAAACCAGTAATTGATTTTTTTTTAAATTATTATATTGTAGTCATACAGGAGAAAGTGGCCAAGTGCGTTGTTTTACAAAAAAGTGATCATTGACTATTAAATATCTTACTAGCTTAATATTGCCCTGAAAAAATCCTGAAGGATTTAAAGCTTGGAAGTATAATATATTGACTAGTTAAAAATGACTAACTGCATTGATGTTTATTTTCTTGCCAAGCAAAAGTGACTTAAATGGCCCTCCTGAACATTTTACGTTTTGGTAGTTGGTCACTTTCTCCTGTACGACTAGGATATATTATTATTTTTTCTAAATATTCTGTTGGCTTTCCAATAAATAAATATATGTTTTTCTATATTCTTCTTGATGTATGTTGAGATGTCAAAAAATCCGTTTTTATATCACAATTAATCAAAATATTCGGATTTATAATATTAATCGTAATTGATTTTTTTTATCTTAAGCTATTTTGTTATCAATTACGATTCCCCCAAGCCAGGGTATCCTATTGGGAGCTTGATTGATTCACAATGCGTTGGATTTCAAGAGGGCGCATATGAATTTATTGTATTTTTCATTCCTCACCCCCTATTTCTAGCGTCGACTACCATCCCTTATTGAGGATTTGCCGATAAGCAGCTCCAGATAGTATGGATGCTGCACAATGGAGCTTATCCAAACTAACGAGATGTGTTCTGTTTAATTTTGTCAAATGTCGACGGGCCCCTGTGAGTTTAATCTCGTTATTATTTTCGAAATAAAATCGAAACTAGTTTGCCTTCATAGTAATTGGCAATTACGATTAGACTTTTGGGAAACGAAAAACTGATATTCCATAATTATATACATATATATATATATATATATATATATATATATATATATATATATATATATATATATATATATATATATATATATATATATATATATATATATTTATATATATATATATATATATATATATATATATATATATATATATATATATATATATATATATATATATATATATATATATATATATATATATATATATATATATATATATACATATATTTATAAATATATACATATATATATATATATATACATAAATATATAAACTAACTAACTAACTAACTAACCATCACGCCGCTTTCCCGCAGGGGTAGGCAGAGAGAATTAGAGCGCCATACCACTCTGTCCTTGCAAACATTCTTCGCCTCTTCCACGTTCATGCATCTCCTCATACATACCCGCCGATTGTTACGACTCCTAACCTGACCACTTTCAAGTATTTGGCATACCTGATCGTGCCATGTTTTTCTCGGTCTTCCTCTGCTTCTTTTCCCACTAACATGCGCCTCATAAATTTGTTTTACCGTTCTTTCCTCACTCATTCGTTCTACATGTCCAAACCATCTCAACACACCTTTCTTAATTTCATCGATAATGCTTATCTCAGCTTTGCATTCCTTCCTTATTTCACTATTTGTACATCTATTATACATCGTTTTGTCGCACATTCTTCTGAGTGATCGCATTTCGACTGCATTCAGTCTACGTTAATCCTTCTTTTGCCAACTCCATGTTTCACATCCATACATTAGAGTTGGAACCAGGACTCCGTTGTGCACTGCCAGTTTAGCTTCCGCTGATAGATTTTTATTTGCTATAACTGATTTCAGTGCACTATTCTATTTGTTCCCAGCATTCACTCTCCTTTCTATGTCTTTATCAATCTTTCCATCCCTAGAAAAAAACTTATAAATATATATATAGGTATATATATATATATTATTTATATATATATATAAATATATATATATATATATATATATATATATATATATATATATATATATATATATATGTATATATATATATATATATGTATATATATATATATGTATATATATATATATATATATATATATATATATACATATATATATATATTTATATATATGTATATATATATATATTCATATATATATATATATATATATATATATATATATATATATATATATACATATATATATATATATATATATATATATATATATATATATATATATATATATATATATATATATATATAAATATATATATATATATATATATATATTATATATATATATATATATATATTATATATATATATATATATATATATATATATATATATATATATATATATATATATATATATATATATATATATATATATATATATATATATATATATATATATATATATATATGTATATATATGTATATATATATATATATATATATATATATATATATATATTTATATATATATATATATATATATATATATATAATATATATATATATATATATATATATATATATATATATATATATATATATATATATATATATATATTCATATATAGTTTGTATGATTCTAAAATTTCATTTGTGTGGTTGTCAATCATATGTAGAATTGTGAATGTTCCACCTGTTAAATAAATTGATCACTTTAGTAGCCTTTGATCGGTCATAATCCCTGTAATACCCAGACATTAATATTCTTCTTCATCTATGTTGAGATGCCGAAACGCTTATCTTCAAACACATTTTTCGTGTGTCAGTGTATACCGAAGGGTGAGACATTTTCATATGTTCATTATGTTTGAGCATTGGCTCACGATGATAACGATTAAATTCAATATCATCCGTTTCGATCACCCTTGTATACAAATATCAAAGGACTTTTACAGTCTAACGACTCAGGGGAATAATGTAGCAAGTATTATTATTTATAAGTCAAGGGATTATATCAATTAACCACGGTTTGAAGGGAAGAATCTGAGCTTTAAATAGGTGATATCGGCAATTTGATCTTTAAGTATACTCTATGTAAACAACATAAGTACGGATCTAATGTACAGTAGGCATAGAAAAGATAACCAGTAAAATTTTAACCCTCCCTTCTTGGTGTTGTGTACCTTGTACACGTTGCTTCTAATAACCATAATACCTCTATAAATATAACAAATACAAGGTTAAGTTTTTAGGTATTCCACAATAACATATTTCCACATTATTTAAAAAAATAATATTAATAATAATCAGAATTTATCAGGAACCGTGACACTATATTCCCATCTCACTCTTGCATACTTGCTTTGTGCAAGCGTGAGGAGCTCAAAGCTCAATGTTCTCTGAGAACATTGAGTTTTGAGCTCAGGCGGCAGTAGCTTTTAGGAAGGCAGAAAAAAAAGAAAACCGATCCATTTTTGCAAACAATCTTCGCCTATTCCGCATTCATGCATCTCCTCAGACATTCCAACTTTTCCTCGGTCTTCCTCTGCTTCTATTTCCAACCATTTAGGATTTTTTTTCACTTTTCTTTTCTCGCTCATTCAATTCTCATGTCTAAACCATCTCAACACACCTATATTAATTCTGTCGATAATGCTTATCCCAACCCTCCATGCTTTCAACATATCACCATGTAACATCTATCACATATATTTTTTTCGCACATTCCTTTGAGAGATCGCATTCCAGCTGTATGCAATCAACTTTCATCCTTTTTTTGCCCATTCGTTGCTTCAATTCCATACATCAGGATTGTTAACCCTTTCCACTCGGACCATTTTTTCTCATAACAGATCAGCTACTCTGATCAAAAAAATGCGACATTTTTGTACAATTCAAATAAATATTGTGATTCCCTAATTTTGGGACACTCTGTCTGGCAATTCGTATGACCGTGTTAATTCAGATTAACTGTATTTATCTGAAATATTTTTTGGTAGAATATACTTGGGTGAGAAAGATCGGTGATTAAAGTTATACCTGCGCCAGGCCAGACATTGTGGCCCACGGAGCTGCCTACTAGAATCACACGGGCCAGAATGTCTGGCCTACAGAGTGGTAAGAGTTAAAG
>NW_028281135.1:1380000-1475401 GCF_059751285.1 Brachycentrus maculatus
TTCTAAGCCAACACTCTCCTTATCATTCATCGTTCACTTTGTAAAATACCACTTTAAAAAACACTAATTCGTGACTACCGGTATCTACATTAACGAATAAGTCGTTATCATTCATCGTTTAACACTCTCCTTATCATTCATTGTTTTATTTGTAAAATACCACTTTAAAAAACACTAATTCGTGACTACCGGTATCTACATTAACGAATTAGTCGTTATCATTCATCGTTTAACACTCTCCTTATGATTCATCGTTAACTTTGTAAAATACCACTTTAAAAAACACTAATTCGTGACTACCGGTATCTACATTAACGAATTAGTCGTTATCATTCATCGTTTGACACTCCAGCATTATATATACATATATTATATATTTTGTCCGCCTCCGTAGTGTAATGGTCAGCACGGTCGGCTACCATTCTGGAGGTCCCGGGTTCGATTCCCAGGGGGGGTCAAATAAATATAAGTGATTTTTTTACTCTAATATTTATTCAATATTACCCTGGACTGGTACCTGAAGCGGAGGGCTGATCACCTTTCCTTTGTGTGTTAACGATCAAGATAACACTGTGTTTATATAATGCAGTGCCCTATGCACCATTGGGGTGCGGATAAAGGTTTGAATTGAAATTATCATATATACTATAGCGGTCGTAAGCCTTGGACATTTGTCCAGACTTCCATATTTTTCATCTATGCTGAATTTTAAAAAATGTTATGTTGATTTTGAAGACTCACCGTGAAGTTGGAGACGGGCCTCTGCAGGCGCGAGTTGACCCAGCGCAGGGTCGCGTGGAACCCCGGCGAGTCGGGCTTCATGAAGTAGGACAGGTACGTCATCCCGGACAGCTCGTCCAGCCAGGGCGACGCGAGGTACTCCGGCTCCAGCACCATGGGCACGCCGAACTCGCGCTGGGCCGACTCCATGGCGCGCCGGCAGTTGTCTATGCTGTCGTTGGGGTCTGCAAGGGTGAGGAAGAATGACGTCAGAGAGAACCGGCACGAAATCACTACCAAACGAATGCCACATACATATCGCTCACCAATTATACCCATGATCGACAATCACACTACTCAAAAACCTATATATATATATATATATATATATATATATATATATATATATATATATATATATATATATATATATATATATATATATATATATATATAAATATATATATATATATATATATTTATATATATATATATATATATATATATATATATATATATATATATATATATATATATATATATATATATATATATATATATTATATATATATATATATATATATATATATATATATATATATATATATATATTTATATATATATATATATATGTATATATATATATACATATATATATATATATATATATATATATACATATATATATATATATATATATATATATATATACATATATATATATATATATATATATATATATATATATATATATATATATATATATATATATATATATATATATATATATATATATATATATATATATATATATATATATCAGAATTAGAATTTCACTAGAGACATCTATGGCGACGGTCGTAAGCCACATAAATGTCCAGACTTCCATATTCTTCTTCATCTATATTGAAATGTCAAAAAATATTGATTTTGCAAAACTTAAATGGCAATTGGCAGAAAATATTGCAAGACAAGATGGACCCCTAAATTGTTACGATGGAGACCTTGGGAGAACAAAAGAGGTGTCGGAAGACCCCAAAAGAGATGGTCCGACGACATAGTCGCTGTGGGGGATAGAAGCTGGCTGCAAACAGCTACCTACCAGAGGAAATCAAAGGATATAGAAGAGGCATATATCCAGCAGAGGACAGAAGCCTAGAGAAGAAGAAAACGGAATACGAAACGGGCAGAGTGAAAAATCACTAAGCCGCTGGGAATTGAACCCGGGACCCACGAACCATGGGAACCCGCTAACCATTGCGCTACGGAGGTGGACTAAAACACATAAAGCACATTGATTAATTAACGCGCGTGTGCATCAAGCCTTGTACGTTTTTCACAAACTGTCCTACTTTGCAAAGCCCACATGCTGATTTTTTTACTAACTGCGCTTTCAACTATGATTTATGTTAGTTTTTGTTGAGAATCTCCATAAAAGATATATCATTAGCGAGTATTGTATGAGAATAACGCGATTTTCTTAAGCTACCACCATTAGCGTGGAGCCGTACGAGTTATTTTATTTTATTAAATATATTTTTATTTGATTTGGGAATTTAACAGTTACATCAAATTAAACATATCGCTCACTCCTTTCAAGAACGTCATAAATAAAAAAAAACTAGATTTTTCAGGAGAACTTTTTTTTAAGTTTAAAAATATAACACAATGTATTAAAAATAAATATCAAGCCACTTATTGATGTTTTTACTGTGGAACAGATATTTTTAGATAAAACCCGAAGGTTTTTTCTCCATTTGAAAAATATTTAGTTTATTTAAAAAAATAATTTAACAATACCTTTTCTTCGAAATGCAAAATCAACATTTTCTGCCCTGTAGCGGGTAAATATTATGTTAAAAATATGCCTCTTTTGCTGGGATATAGTACATTTTCTGGGCATTCCGAAAACATGCAAAACTTAAAATTGTCCATTTTTGATTTATGACGTTCTTGAAAGGAGTGAGCGATATATGCCATTCACAGCATTTTGAGTGTGTCCAAATACTTGTTCACAAATCTGTAGGTACTATCTGCCCATTGATTGCAAACGGCTATATATGGTATCAAACGTTTTGATCAATATCACTAGTCCGTCTTTGGTCGGTTGGAAGATATTGCTTTTTAGCAATAAGCCCGCCAATGTACTTTTTATTTTCTGTACATGAAGTTTAAATAAATAAATAAAATTATCTCCAATTACAGGAGTTATTTTAAAATTAAAATGATATTTTCTGGCGTTTCTCATGTGTGTGATTATAATCCAGGATTCGGACCTCACATACTAATATAAGAGTTTCTGCTCAATAAAAAGCTTTTTTTCAACTCACCAATAGATGTCTCTAGTGAAGTTCTAGTGATTCAGGAACAATGTTTCAAAATTGGTTAGTTTATATAGAACTTCCAAGAATTTGAGTAGTGTGGTTGTCAATAAATGGGTAGAACTGGTGAATGTTACACGTGTGTAAAGTGATCACTTAAAACAGCCTATGACGGTCGTCAGCCCCGTAAATGCCCAGACTTTCATGTTCTTCTTCATCTTTGATGAGATGTCAAAAAATAATATGAAAATAAATCTTGTAATTGCAGATAATACAGATTTTGTGAACAAGTATTTGGACACACTCAAAATGTTGTAACCATATTGTAAACCAGGCGATCGCCTTGGATCTTCCTCGAAAGACACCTAGAGGAAGATCAAAGAATTCTTGGATGCTGCAGAAAGATAACATGATTCGAAGGCATGATCTAGGTGACTTTGTATAAGATAGAAGGACCTACAACCTGACGACGAGGAGAGCTGACCCCAACAGTCCTCAAAGACTATAAGTTGGGATGGAGCATGACAGAAGATCAAGTTATATATAAATACGACTATTACAAAACATGAGCTAATATCGTTAGCTATATATAAAAAGATCGTTGCTAAGTAGCACCGTCGATAAATGCTTCTGTATACGATCCAGGAATGCAGTTGGGAGAGCTGTAAGTGTATGTAGTGTGAAGGGGATCTACAGGGAGTGAGCGAGCGCCAGTGCGGCGCCAGGCCCGGGAGGCAGTAGGCAGTAGTTCTGTATAAGATGAAGGAATACGGTTGGTGTGAAGGGGACCTAGAGGGAGTGATCACTCACTGAGCTCGCGCCAGTGCAGCGCCAGGCCCGGGCGGCAGTAGGCAGTAAGATCTACAAATACAGTTGGTATGAAGGGGACCTAGAGGGAGCGAGCACTCACTGAGCTCGCGCCAGCGCGGCGCCAGGCCCGGGCGGCAGTAGGCAGTGAGATTCAGGGTTGGGAGGGCTGTATGTGGTGTGAAGGGGATGTACAGGGAGTGTGACACTCACTGAGCTCGCGCCAGCGCGGCGCTAGGCCCGGGCGGCAGTAGTCGAGCAGCGCGCTGAGCAGCACGCCGGAGTTCCAGTCCGTTGTGAGGTTGGCCACGCGGCACTCGGGCAGCACGGCCTGCAGCCAGGCCAGCATGAGCTTGCGCGGCGGGAACTTGCTGCGCCCGATCTGGTAGCGCACGATCAGCGACCAGATCAGCCCGAGGATCAGCTTCAGGTTGCCGTTCACGATGTCCACGTTGCCTGCGGGAGAAACACGCACTCATTAAATTGTTGGCTAATATATCCAAAATTAAACATGGTTTATTGGATTTGCATTCTACATTTATCTATGTTAATACGTGACGCGTTTCGTCTCATACATTCAAACCCTCATCGGCTTTTTAGATTACTTTTAAGCGAAAACCTGTAATTGGAATTTTATTCTATTTTGTAAATCTTCAGTTGGTTTTCCGATAAATAAATAATTGACCAAGAAAAGCCTTCTCTCTCAACTGTCTTGGTGCAAGCTGTAAATCCAGAACTAATTCTCCTACTATATTTTATTAAAATACATCATACATCATAATACTGATAAGCCTGGGACACCATTATTTATCATTAGAATCCTGACTGCCCATCAAACCTCCTCCCTTAGTTTTTTCCTCTACCTCCTTCCCTAAACTCCCTTTTTCCTATGCCTTCCTTAGGGCGTTTGTCCACTACACGGAATTACACAAAATTTTACCGTCCGACACGTCAGTTAGCGTTTTAAAACGACAATTTTACGATCGAATTTAAACGCAACGTGTTCACGCACCGATCAAGAGCTCCGATCCGAATAAAAATGGACAAAAGCACATGCCAATCCAAGCCAATCGTCGTTTTAAAACGCTAACTGACATGCCGGACAGTAAAATGACACGGAATTCCGGGTAGTGGACAAGCGCCCTTATTATCATCAATTTGTAATGTTTTTTTATGTTCAAGTACTATCTACCCTCCGATTGCAAACAGCTATATATGGTATCAAATGTTTTGACCAATATCACATCTATCAACTGGTTGGTTGGTTGGAAGACGTTTCTTTTTAGCAATAAGCCCGCCAATGTACTTATGTCTTTTCTGTACATGAAGTTTAAATAAACACATTTAGATCTGCATTCTTCTCTTTCAAAAACCAAGATCAAGATTATGGTTTTTGAAAGAGAAGAATGCAGATCTGAATGTGAAATATTGGTAAACGGAGAGATTTTGGAACAGGAAGATGATTTCGTGTATTTGGGTAGTATGTTTTCTAAGGATGGAAAGATTGATAAAGACTTAGAAAGGAGAGTGAATGCTGGGAACAAAGTTAATGGTGCACTGAAATCAGTTATAGCAAATAAAAACCTATCAGCGGAAGCTAAACTGGCAGTGCACAACGGAGTCCTGGTTCCAACTCTAATGTATGGAAGTGAAACATGGAGTTGGCAAACGAAGGATGAAAGTAGACTGAATGCAGTCGAAATGCGATCTTTCAGAAGAATGTGCGACAAAACGATGAATGATAGATGTGCGAATAGTGAAATAAGGAAGGAATGCAAAGCTGAGATAAGCATTATCGATAAAATTAAGAAAGGTGTGTTGAGATGGTTTGGACATGTAGAACGAATGAGTGAGGAAAGAACGGCAAAACAAATTTATGAGGCGAATGTTAGTGGGAAAAGAAGCAGAGGAAGACCGAGAAAAACATGGCACGATCAGGTATGCCAAATACTTGAAAGTGGTCAGGTTAGGAGTCGTAACAATCGGCGGGTATGTACGAGGAGATGCATGAACGTGGAAGAGGCGAAGAATGTTTGCAAGGACAGAGTGGTGTGCCGCTCTTTTCTCTCTGCCTACCCCAGCGGGGAAGCGGCGTGATGGTTAGTTAGTTAGTTAGTTAAGTTTAAATAAATAAATGAAATATAATATAAGCTTTATATTATGCTTGCATTCAAACACCGTTTCCTCCGTTCTCGCATGATGGTGATTAGACGTAATGATTATTTACGATTATGACATGAGAAGGAGCATTGCTCGGAACCGAACTCCGCTCTCTGGAACGAAGCGTGAAGTGGTCCCGTTAGCCACTATCCACCGAGCAATTTTTCTGCATTGAATGTGTATATTATTCAAATCATAACTCGCGATTATATAATAGTATTTTTTGTTATTTTTGATATTTCAACATAGATGAAGGAGAATATGGAAGTCTGGGTATTTGATCACCTAAACCAGCCTATGACAGCTCGGCTGTCCAGACTCAAAACACAGTAAGGGACATTTTTTTGCAGTCCGTTTTTTTTTGCATTTTTGAACTAAGTAGATTCTACTTAGTCCAATAAAGCAAAAAAAAGTACTACAAAAAATGTCCCTTACTGTGTTTTAAGTTTGGACAGCCGAGCTGTCATAGGCTGGTTTAGGTGATCACTTTACACATCGCTCACTCCTTTAAAGAACGTCATAAATCAAAAATCGTCAATTTTCAGTCATGCGTGTTTTCAGAATGCCCAGAAAATGTACTAAATCCCAGTAAAAGAGGCATATTTTTAACTTAATATTCACCCGCTACAGGGCAGAAAGTGTTATTTTTGCATTTTGAATAAAATGTATTGTTTAATTATTTTTTTAAAAATACTAAATATTTTTCAAATGGAGAAAAAACCTTCAGGTTTTACCTAAAAAGATCTGTTGCATGGTAAAAAGTTCAGTAAGTGTCTTGATATTTATTTTTAATACATTGTATTATATTTTCAAACTTTAAAAACGTTCTCCTGAAAAATCAAGTTTTTTTATTTATGACGTTCTTGAAAGGAGTGAGCGACATGTGTAAAATTCACCATTCTACCCATGATTGACAACCCCACTACTCAAATTCGTAAGTTATATTTATGATTTAATGGCCAATATACGATCAATCGCAAATTAGTTTTATTTAAACCTTATCGATAGAATTAAGAAAGGTGTGTCGAGATGGTTTGGACACGTGGAACGTATGAGTGAGGAAAGAACAGTTAAACAAATTTATGAGGCGAATGTAATTGGAAAAAAAAAGCAGAGGAAGACCGAGGAAAACTTGGCACAATCAGGTATTTCAAATACTTGAAAGCGGCCGGGTCAGGCAGTGGCTTTTGAGCTGGCAACTAGACTGGACCTATTCTTGTTCCGTGAGCGTTGCCAGATGTTTTTTTTTTAGGTTTTGCCAAATAAATCTATATTATTGACTTCAGTTATAATTAATTAAGGGGGTTAGCTATGAATGTCCGTATTTTTCCGATTCAAAATCGCTAATTTTTCATTGTGTAATGACTACCCAACACCGGGACGCGCGTTTTTTTTACTACCGGAAGGGAAAGGTTAAGAAAAATTAGAAGACGTATTTATTTATCATTTTATATTTATTTTATATGTACTCATAATATTATCATTTTATATTCGGAGGTCGTTTTTTGTTTAAAAAAATAACCAGCCATTTAAATGTCATTATTCAGCTAAATTCTCACTGTTATTATCAGACCGTAAATATTGTGACTTGAAATTGACCTCTACATCCCACGTACGTAAGGAACATAATGCGATACACTTAGTATGTACAATGTCCATACATTGTATGTAGGTCAAGGGACAATACATGCCAATGTAACTACAAACGATACTATATATCGCTCACTCCTTTCAAGAACGTCATAAATCAAAAATCGTCAATTTTTAGTTGTGTATGTTTTCGGAATGCCAAGAAAATGTACTATATCCCAGCAAAAGAGGCATATTTTAAACTTAATATTTACCCGCTACAAGGCAGAAAGTGATGTTTTTGCATTTTAAAGAAAAGGTATTGTTTAATTCTTTTTTTAAACATACTAAATATTTTTCAAATGGAGAAAAAACCTTCAGGTTTTACCTAAAAAGATCTGTTGCACAGTAAAAAGTTCAATAAGTGGCTTGATATTAATTTTTAATACAGTATCTACTCAATGAATTAGGGCCACGCAGAATTTCGCGCAATTTCTCAATTCAAACAGGAATAACTCAGAGAAAACCTTGAATAAAACAACATTGAATTTTATTTACACATGAACACTTTATTACGCTTTAATTATGCATATATTTTCATATAAATATAGTTAGTATTTAGTATTTCCACCTTTGGCAGAAATAACTGCCTCAATTCTTTTTGGCATACTTAAAATGCACTGTTTTATCATGTTTTTTATTTCTTCGTCTTCTGACCAATTTTTTTGAATATTTTTTTTTAGACAGTCTATTGTCGGATTTGGAAATGAGTATACCTTATTTTTTAACATGCTCCATACGTTTTCTATAGGATTATGGTCCGGAGAATTTCCAGGCCAGGGGAGCAAAGGCAGATTTTTGTTAGACAATAATTTTATTATTGATTTAGCCCGGTGGCAAGGTGCCCCATCCTGCATGAAGGTGTATGGACCTTCTGTTGGGTCGAGTGTATAGTAGAAGGGAAATAAAATTCGTTCGAGGACCTGCTTATAGGAATTTTGGTTCATTGTTCCTTCCACGAAAAACAACGGCCCAGGTAAATTGTTAATAATACATGACCATATCATTGTTGCAGGGGGGTGTTTGATAACTTTTACCACACAGGCCTCATTGTAACGTTCCATTGGTGTTCTTCTGACGAATCGACGGCTCTCTGTCACGGCTTCTAACCGGCACTCATCACTAAAGATGACCTGAAAAATAATGAAAATTTTAGTTTAATTCAAATATATAAGTTTATTTACTAAAATGATATGTTGAAAATTCAATTTAAATAAATACCTTTTTCCAATCATCTACCGAGTAATTTCGATGTAGCCTGGCCCATTTTGATCGATCCGCTTTCATTCGTGGTGTCAATTTTGGTACTTTTACAGGGCGCCTGCATTTCAGATTTACTTCGTAAAGACGTCGCCTCAGTGCTGATACCGATATATTTATATCCTCTTCTTCCAATTTTATTTTTAATGTTTTTGCTGATGCACTACAGTTTTCTAAGGCACTTTGAACGATTTTTCGATCAGTCCTCGGTATTGTTTTTCTAATCCTACGACAGTTCTTTCGCCGATTGCTGGTGGCGGGTGACTGATTTTTTATTGATTTTGAAATTCTGTCCACTGTTTGACGAGAAACGTTTTCTTTTTTTGAAATTTCTCTATTAGATAGTATTCCTAATTTCAGTAGCACTATAACACTAGACTTTTTTTCCTCAGAAATGTCTTTACTTTTTCCCATTTTGTCCTTTTCAAAAAAAACACTTGTGTTTACAAATTTTTTTTATACTTTATGAACTAAAATTAAAAATTAAGTTTTTTTCACTAGACACGATATTTATATAACCTCTTTGAACAAAACAACAATCAGAACTCAAGAAACTTCACTAATAAATGAGATAGGACTATTTTTTGAACTTTCAACTATCTGTCTACCTGTGCTAATTAGGGACCTTTCTCAGAAAAAGGGTTTGAAATTTTGTAAAGGCTTAAATAATCCAGGTATATTTTACATATTATTGAAGGTAATATACATAATATTAAATGTCAATAGAAAACTTAAAGTATTTATGTAAAATAAATATAATAATCCAAAAGATTTCAGAGTATTCAAAAAAATAATGGGTGGCCCTAATTCATTGAGTAGATACTGTACATTGTATTATATTTTTAAACTTTAAAAACGTTCTCCTGAAAAATCAAGTTTTTTGATTTATGACGTTCTTGAAAGGAGTGAGCGATATATGATATGTTATTTTTATCAAAAATAATACGTATTCTAACTTACTTATTAAGGTTAACTTATTAACGGTTCAACTAAGAATGCGCTCGGCCGCGTTCAGGGCTACACGTGTCTTCACGCTCATTTTTTTTTAGGATGTATAATGGATTTTTTTCTTTTAGAATATATACCGCTCACTTTCAAGAACGTCATAAATCAAAAATCGTCAATTTTTAGTTGTGTATGTTTTCGGAATGCCCAGAAAATGTACTATATCCCAGCAAAAGAGGCATATTTTTAACTTAATATTTACCCGCTACAGGGCAGAAAGTGTTGTTTTTGCATTTTGAAGAAAAGGTATTGTTGAATTATTTTTTTAAATATACTTAATATTTTTCAAATGAAGAAAAAACCTTCAGGTTTTACCTAAAAAGATCTGTTGCATAGTAAAAAGTTCAATAAGTGGCTCGATATTTATTTTTAATACATTTCATTATATTCTTAAACTTTAAAAACGATCGTCTGAAAAATCAAGTTTTTTGATATATGAAGTTGTTGAAAGGAGTGAGCGATATGAGATCACACAATAAAGAAGGAATGCAAAGCTGATGTAAGCATTATCGATAAAATTAAGAAGGGTGTGTTGAGATGGTTTGGACACGTGGAACGAACGAGTGAGGAAAGAACGGTAAAATAAATTTATGAGGCGAATGTAGTTGGAAAAAGGAGCAGAGGAAGACCGAGAAAAACTTCAGGCACGAACAGGTATGCTAAATACTTGAAATCGGCCAGGTTAGGAGCCGAAATAATCGGCGGGTATGTATGAGGAGATGCACGAGCGTGGAAGAGGCGAAGAACGTTTGCAAAGACACATCAGTGTTGCGTTTCATTCTCTCTGCCTACTTATAAGGGGAAGCAGCATAATAGTTAGTTAGTTAGTTAGTAAGAGATCACATTTTTAAAGTTGTATATTGGTATTTCTATGTCTTTGCACTGTTCCGTGTCTGTCTGCTGTGCTGGTCGGGGTTGTGGGCGTCTGTGTGCCGGCCAGCGTCGGGTCTGAGTCGGATCTAGCTGACTAATTGAACTAAATACTAATCCCTTTCACTGCCTACACTGGGGTACTTCTAGAAAATTTGATGACGGATTTACAAACTTGTATTTATTTAGATTGGCAGTGACAGGTATATTGAAAGCTTTTAAATGAAAATTCACAGTAAAATCGGGATACAATTTTATATTGTTTCACATTTTCAATAAATTTCGCAACTTAGTTAAAAAATATATATTCTTTGACATCTCATCAAAGATGAAGAAGAATATGGAAGTCTGGGCATTTACGGGGCTGACGACCGTCATAAAGTTCTAGTGATTCAAGAACAAGGTTTCTAAATTGGTTCAAGGTTTCTAAATTTCCAAGAATTTGAGTAGTGTGGTTGTCAATAATGGGTAGAATAGGTGAATGTTACACGTGTGTAAAGTGATCACTTAAACCAGCCTATGAAGGTCGTCAGCCCCGTAAATGCCCAGACTTCCATATTCTTCTTCATCTTTGATAAGATGTCAAAAAATAATATGAAAATAACTCCTGTGATTGGAGATAATCCAGATTTTGTGAACAAGTATTTGGACACACTCAAAGTGTTGTAAAAAAAATTGCATAGCAAGAGCAGATCTGTCAGGAAGCCTAGATGCTTCTGTATCAGATCTGGGCATGCGGTGGGACAGCTTTCAATGGCCTTTCCATGAGAGAATTTTATTATCTAGCATTGTTCACCGATAAAATTTTGAACCAGCATTTCACAGTATCTTTTTTTACCCTCAACAAAACCCCCATAGCTTATCGTTAAGCTATTTAAATCGACATACCAGCATAAACTGAGCACTTAAAAATATAGGCATGTTGAAATCTAAGCATTCATGTAAGTCGCCATAAAAAATATGTTTCGTAGTGTTATCGGAATCCATTTACATATTTTTCACAAGACGATTGCAATATCGCTTCAGAGACCAGTTTTTATCACACAAAAACAAATAATTTTTGACTCATAACCATTTTTTTGAAAATGCCATAACAAGGCGAAACAATTGTCACAAATTTTATTTTTATGTGTTTTTTAATAATAAAATGAAATTCAGTAAACTCTAAAAATCTGTGTTTGATTTTAATATTAAATATAAAAATTAAAATGGAGTTCTATAAATTAAACGCCAAATCTATAAATGACCTGCCGATGGTTATGCCTGTAGGAAGAGCTACCGCTATGTTGAATAATATCTCATTGGACATTGATCTGTTCCATGTGTCTGAAGGAGGTTCTTGGATATTTTCGATTTTTGTATGTATTTTAATGTATACGATTTTATTTTTTTTAGTTTGTAATGTATATGTGAATTGAAAATAAATAATTAGAAATTAAATTGAATAATACATATCTTAGTTTTACTTGCTAAATACCACTATTTCTTAAAATCCATTGTGAAAATGATGCGGAATGCATCGAAACACGCGTGTCAGTAAATTTTAAGAAAAAGTGGTATTTACCAAGTCAATTTTAAAATAAAAACGGATAAATATTACTACAAAACGAGTGCCGAATCAACTAATGAAATTATTTATAACTTTTAATTCAGTTATTAAAAATTTAAATTTTATTTGTCCGCCTTCGTAGTGTAATGGTCAGCACGCTCGGCTACCGTACTGGAGGTCCCGGGTTCGATTCCCAGGGGGGGTCAAATAAATATAAGTGATTTTTTCACTCTTATAATTATTCAATATTACCTTGGACTGGTACCGGAAGCGGGGGCTGATCACCTTTCCTTCATGTGTAAACGATCAAGATAGCCCTGCGTTTATATGATGCAGTGCCCTATGCACCATTGGGGTGCGGATAAGGGTTTGAATGAAATTAAATGAAAAATTATTATAATTTTTTTTTAATGTAAAAAAAAACATGATTTTGGACCTCGAAATTCAATGCACATTTTAGAATCTCATTTTGAGACCATTTTAAGACAGGTTTTTTTTTTATAAATATATATTATATTTTTAAAATCGTTTATAACGATTTTTCAGGTCTTCCATATTAATAATTTTCATAAAATTTACTTTTGAAAGTAATAAGTTAATTTATTTATTAGTTTGGCGTTTAATTTGTAGAACTCCATTTTAATTTATGTATTAAATTTTTTATGTGTTTTTGTTAATAAAATACAATTTAGTAGACTAAAAAAATCTGTGTTTGATTTAAAATTAATACGCAAAGTGATAAGTTAAAATAAGCTAAAATTAAAATATATACCAGAAATAGATTTTTAGGATAATGGCGTCTATATCACTAATTTTGTCCCAAGGTCGTGAGATTTTTTTAATGCATAGGTACTTATACAACTTTTTACTATCAACAAACGAACATTAAAGTATGTAATTAATAGTCAGCTTTCAGGTTTTTTTCTCATACAAAGGCATATATTTAAAGAATCGTGAAATCATAGTTTTTATTATTATTTTAATTTAATTTTTCACTATTAATATATTGTTTTATTAAGGCCGCCTCCGTAGTGTAATGGTCAGCACGCTCGGCTACCGTTCTGGAGGTCCCGGGTTCGATTCCCAGGGGGGTCAAATATATATTAGTGATTTTTTCACTGTAATATTTATTTAATATTACCCTGGACTGGTACCTGAAGCGGAGGGCTGATCACCTTTCCTTCATGTGTAAACGATCAAGATAACACTGCGTTTATATGACGCAGTGCCCTATGCACCATTGGGGTGCAGATAAGGGTTTTATTATTATTATATTCATTAAGGAGTCGGAATAATCGGTGGGTATGTATGAGAATGTAAATATGTATTCATTTTTAATTCAAACCCTTATTTGCACCCCAATGGTGCATAGGGCACTGTATCATATAATCGCAGTGTTATCTTGATCGTTAACACATGAAGGAAAGCTGATTAGCTCTCTGCTTCAGGTACCAGTCAATGGTAATATTGAATAAATATTGGAGTGAAAAAACATTTATTTATTTATTATTTGACCACCCCCCTGGGAATCGAGCCAGGGACCTCCAGAACGGTAGCCGAGCGTAATGATCATTAGTAATATGGAGGCGGACATATCGCTCACTCTTTTCAACAACGTCATATATCAAAAAAAAAATCGACATTTTTCAGTTGTGCATGTTTTCGGAATGCCCGAAAATGTACTATATATCCCAGAAAAAGCGGCATATTTTATACTTAATATTTACCCGCTACAGGGCAGAAAGTGTTTACAGTTACAGGTTTTAAAAAAAATTAATATTTTCGAAAACACAAAGTAAATATTTGCCAATGTGATCATGATTCAGCAACCAAAAATAAGAATGAGCATAATTTGTTTTTTGTATATGAAATAATCTTTCATAACACGTGTTTTAAGCAAATGAATGAGTAATACTACTCCTTACACTTCAACAGAATTAGTTTCAAAAGTCAACATTTTGACACCTGTAGTTTTACACCGAAGCATGTTTTCTCAGAATGTGTTTCTTTTATATGGAAAAACCCTGAGATGAAGATCGGCAGCAAGATCAAGATATACAAAACTTGTGTCCGACCCATCATGACGTATGGAATCGAAAGTAGAGCAGACACCGCTGCCACAAAAAACACGCTTAGAGTGTCAGAAATGAAGACTCTGAGAAGCATAACAGGCAAGAGTCTTCGAGATAGACTGAGAAATGCCAAGATCAGGGAAATATGCGAGATCGAAGATGTCGTTAGGTGGAGAAGGCAAAGAAGAAGACAATGGTATGCGCATGTGAGGAGAATGGAACCATCCAGACTCCCCCACATCGCATTGTACGGCCAACCCCATGGTAGACGACTCCCGGGCAGACCACCAAAGAGATGGGCCGATAGCTGGGAATCGACGTCGCAGGAGGCTAATCCCTCTTAAAAACAGGCCGTAAGGCCTACAATAAGAAGAAGAAGAAGAAGTGTTTCTTTTGATGTCTCGACGTACATTTCATTATCTTCTTGTAGCAACACCAATATTACTCGTGAGAACCCATTAACGTCTGTATCCTATTGTTGCTCTGAGCGCTAATTCTTCGATATTTTCAATTTACCGCCAGCTCTCACTATTTGCAGCTCTACAAATGGCCTCCGCTACGCGTAAACACACCACCAGACAAGATGGTAGTCGCGCAGACGAGCAGTTCCCACGAAAATACGCGAACAATGGGCGAGAAAAGTGAACTCTGGGAAGTGTTCAAGAACGCGCCGAGTGGAGATCCTCAAAAGGCTGCAGACAAATTGTTAGTGCACACAAAGCAAGACAATTATGGACTGCCATTGTGTGCTGCGTACGTCTTGTGGAATGTGTTGAGATTATCGTGTTTTGAGAAAGTGTTATGCAGCCGAATGCTGATAGAAAGAGATGGGCTGCTGAAATTTCCACAGATATGAATCAATTTTTTATGACTATGCCAACGGCTTTTAGATCCATTTGCGCAAGTCTTTAGTATCAATTCCTATATCTTTTATTAATATGATTATCCTTCTTATAGATCCGAGGATCTTACTTTTCCGTTATCAGTCTCTTGTGACGTGGATTGCAAGCTGCCATGCTATCGCTTTGGAGGTCTTCCAGTTGGTCTTCTTCCGTCTGGGTTCTCTTGAGAGCAATTCGGGCCAGTCTATTTTCTTGCATTCTATTGACATGGGCATTCCAGAATCATCTTTGCTATCTTTCCCCATCTGACTACAATTAATCCTGCACATTTTCCGAATTTTCGTGTTCCTTATTTGCTCTCTTAATGTGTTTCCGGTTATGCACCTCAATGTCCTTATTTCTAAAGGATTCCTTTAATTACAATCTTGCTTTTGTCATTTGTTTTCAATGAGAATTTTGTTTTCAAAGTCATCATTTTGGTACCTGGAGTTTTAAAATGAAACAGGTTTTCTTCGAATGTGTTTCTTTTGATGAACATTTCAGTATCTTTACCAATATTATTAAATTCCTATAAGTAATTAAAAAATTGTTTTTGTTAAATATTTTTACTGAGAAATTTGTTTTTGTCTTTTTTTCTGATTTCGTTTAACCCAATGTTTACAATCTTGTTCAGGATTTCAAATATTAAAAAAAAAAAATTAGTATAGGTACATAACAAACATTGTTTATACTGTAATATTTTGGATGTTTTGAAATTCTTCTGTGCGGTTTTTATTCGTCTATGGTAGATGTCCTTTTCTCCGTTGGTCCTTCTCATTTGTTCTTCATCCATCTTCAGTCCCGAGATGGAGCATGGACCACTAGAATTTGTCTTCAAGCCATTCTGTGACGTGCTATTTCCTCGGCTTCCTTGACTTGGGGTCCGTCCAGCTTCCCGAAGCTCCACTGAGTACAGTTAGTGAATGGTGTCGAAATAAGAGGAGTTAAGGCTCTGGCGTGGCATTCTCTGGATGTGTCCCAACCATGTACCTATTATATTGATGACTTCCGATATAATAAACTGCTGAGTTTTTTTCTTCACGTTCTTGTTCCTGGCAAAGTCATACCATCTTACACCCAGTATTCAGCGTCAGTCACATGTTTTCAAAACTTTCGTGTTTTTTGAGCTCTCTTTTCTACCGACGGTCATATATTTTTGGTCTATCCATGCTCTTTCTCTTTTGGTCAATCTCTTTTCTATCGATGTTCATACACTGTTGGTCGTTCTCATGCTGTCTCTCTTTTGGTATCTCTTTTCTCTCGATGTCCAATTAATACAGCTTCTTCTTATCCCTTAAAGTTCAATAGTTTTGTTTTGCCTTTCACACAATACTTTTAGGACAAGTCGCTCACTCCTTTGAAGAACGTCATAAATAAAAAATCGTCAATTTTCAGTTGTGCATGTTTTCGTAATGCCCAGAAAATGTACCATATCCCAGCAAAAGCGGCATATTTTTTAACTAAATATTTTCCCGCTACAGGGCAGAAAGTGTTGTTTTTGCATTTTGAAAAAAAGGTGTTGTTTAAGATTTTTTTTTAAGTATACTAAATATTTTTCAAATGGAGAAAAACCCTTCAGGTTTTATTTCAAAAGATCTGTTGCACAGTAAAAAGTTTAACAAGTGGCTTGATATTTATTTTTAATACATTGTATTTTATTTTTAAACTTTAAAAACGTTATCTTAAAAAATCAAGTTTTTATTTTATTTTTGACGTTCTTGAAAGGAGTGAGCGAAGTGTCTTTCATTTCGCTACCTTTTGACCTACCTTCTACACTTGTTTAGCAAGAAGGCGGCCTACCGTCGCCTACAAATTAAATATTTGAAGTTTGAGCGTAATATTTATTATGACGTCTTACGTCAGTAACAACGCACTGATAAATAATGATAAATAAAGTAGCGTGGGCACAGAATGACAATGTACCGCATTCCGATAGGGGTCCTCCTACATAGAATAGTTCTCCATGGTCCTCGCGGATTTGCGTGGTCAACCGACAACAACTGTTCAATCAGGTTCTAGAAATATCACTGAAACGCAGCAAAAAACTGCACCGTTTGGGACCGTTTTAACTATCCATATTACGTATATCCATTATTAATGATGTGCCACAAAATTTACAATCCATTACAGCATACTTTTAATCTCTCATATTTCTGTTATCCTGGTGTTCCTTATTCTATCTCGTAGACTCTTGCCAGATATGCTCCTTAGAGTCCTCATTTCTGACACTCTTAGCGCGTTTTTGGTTACTGCGGTGTCCGTTCTACATTCGAAGATGTCGTTAGGTGGGGAAGACAACGAAGAAGACAATGATATGCGCATGCGAGGAGAATGGAACCATCCAGACTCCCCCATATTGTACTGCACGGCCAACTCTAGACCACCAAAGAGGTGTATTGACAGGTGAAAATCGACATCGCAGAAGGCTTATTTATCCCTCCTAAAAACAGGTGTTTCCAAAAATGGTCAGCACGCTCGGCTACCGTTCTGGAGGTCCCGGGTTCGATTCCCAGGGGGGGGGGGTCAAATAAATATAAGTGATTTTTTCACTGTAATATTTATTCAATATTACCCTAGACTGGTACCTGAAGCGGAGGGCTGATCACCTTTCCTTCATGTGTAAACGATCAAGATAACACTGCGTTTATATGAAGCAGTGCCCTATGCACCATGGGGGTGCGGATAAGGGTTTATAATAATAAAAACAGGCCACAAGGCATACACCAAGAAGGAGAAGATGAAGAAGAATAGTTTTAATTCATCTTAGGTAGGGTTACCAATTGCGAACGTTTTCAAATCGTCTCATTTTGTAGCCTTGTTCAATAAATTTTCAGTTTGAGATATCATTCGTTTGTTAAAAATCTTAAATCTTCCAAATTTATTCACCGACTGCTTTGAAATTTTGACGTAACGTTGCATTTGAATACGCGCGTGTTTGTTTATGCAACTATGACATGTCGCTCACTCCTTTCAAGAACGTCATAAATCAAAAAACTTGATTTTTCAGGAGAGTGTTTTTAGAGTTTAAAAATATAATACAATGTATTAAAAATAAATATCAAACCACTTACTGAACTTTTTACTGTGCAACAGAGCTTTTTAGGTAAAACCTGAAGGTTTTTTCTCCATTTGAAAAAGATTTAATATATTAAAAACAAAAATTAAACAATACCTTTAACTCAAAATGCAAAAACAACACTTTCTGCCCTGTAGCGGGTAAATATTAAGTTAAAAATATGCCTCTTTTGCTGGGATATAGTACATTTTCTGGGTATTCCGAAAACATTGACGATTCTTGATTTATGACGTTCTTGAAAGGAGTAGGCGATGTGTTTTTGTCTGCGACAGGTAAAACATGTTTCTTTTAAACTGAAACGATCTGATTTGATCGCTTAAAGCCAATCAGTGCACAAATTTAGCTGTGTATTGCGTAGTTCTAGCTCATATGTATTTGTGTATTTGGCAATTTGACATCAAAACCAAAAGACTAAGTATAAACCGAGAAAAAGTAAAGAATACCATCCCAATCGTTAACCGAAAAAATAAGAGTTACTTGTTAGTCACATCTCTAGTTCGATTGAATTTTATCTTCCACACAGAAAACAAATAATATCGACAAGTCGGAAGATAAAAGTGGGAGTACGGAAATCGACAATACTTAATATTCAAGTATGTTTTATTATAAGTAAGAACCAATAAATTGATCATCTATCTGAGTATGGTGCAAAACGTAGGCGTATTTGTAACGCTTCAAGAGCTGTATACAACAATTCTATTTTTATTACCTCATATTACTACGATTTAAATTTGATTGAATAGCGAATTAGATTATGAAACTGTTTTTAAATTATTTTACCGTTTTAAATTATTATCGATTGAAAAACTTTGCCGTTTGTTTCAAAATCGTATAGTTCTGACGTAAGGAAATTTAAATATCAAATAATGCGATCTGAAATGTGGTATATTTTTGACATTCATCAATCAAATTGATTCTATTGGGATTGTGTCACTCTCACTCACTAGGGCTTGGGATTATGTCACTGTTACCCTATGGGGCTTGAGAGTATGTCAATCTTATCCACTAGGGCTTGAGATCATCTCACTCTTACCCTCTGGGTCTTGTGATTATGTCATTTTTACTCCCTGAGGCTTGAGATTATGTCACTCTCACTCACTGGGGCTTGGGATTATGTCACTATTACCCTATGGGGCTTGAGAGTATGTCAATCTTATCCACTAGGGCTTGAGATCATCTCACTCTTACCCTCTGGGTCTTGTGATTATGTCACTTTTACCCCCTGAGGCTTGAGATTATGTCACTCTCACTCACTGGGGCTTGGGATTATGTCACTATTACCCTATGGGGCTTGAGAGTATGTCAATCTTATCCACTAGGGCTTGAGATCATCTCACTCTTACCCTCTGGGTCTTGTGATTATGTCACTTTTACCCCCTGAGGCTTGAGATTATGTCACTCTCACTCACTGGAGCTTAGGATTATGTCACTATTACCCTATGGGGCTTGAGAGTATGTCAATCTTATCCACTAGGGCTTGGGATCATCATACTCTTACCCTCTAAGGCTTGGCATTATGTCACGCTTACTCACTTGGGATTGGGAGTATGTTATGGTAGTTGACCTGATAATGGAATTGTTACTTAAAAACCGGTAGTCGTGAGTTTTTAGGTGGAGTGACACAAAGTGAACTATAAATGATAAGGAGAGTGATCCATATTCTCTTTTATCTATGTTGAGTAGTCAAAATGTGCAGATAATAGCGGTGTCACAGCCTCACCAATGTGACCGTCTCCATACGTAGACTCAACATGAATTGTAGTAGTCATTAAGTAAAGTTTTTAAGTGGTATTACACAAAGTGAACGATGAACGATAAGGAGAGAGCTCTATATTCTCCTTCATCTATGTTGAGATACCAGAACCTATAGATATGTGTATGGTTGATAATAGTAGATGCGCGGCCTCACCTATGTTGACCAGCTTGACCCCGTCGGCCTCGATGGCGTTGAGCGCCGCCGTGACGTTCTCCAGGCAGTGGTGCGTGCTGGCGGGCCTCTTGTGCGCGGCGGGCTTCAGCGGCCGGCCCTGCAGCTGCTCCACCAGCGCGCACAGCACCGTGCCCGACTGCAGGTCCGTGCTGAGGTCCGTCACCTGGAGGCAGGCAAGGTCGGCCTTGAGGCACACAGTCTGCTAGAGTGTATCGGGCCAAGAGAGGCCAGGAGCAAGAGAAGGACGTGGGGTATGAGGGGCTGTACCATCATATCATGATACTTAGTTACAATAAAGGTACTCATAGCTGTGAGGTACATACCCTGCTAAAGGACATCGAGCCAAGATAGGCGAGCAAGAAGAGAACGATGTGGGATATAAGAGGCTGTCCCATTGTACCATGATACTTAGTTACAATAAAGAGGTACACTAACTATGAAGCAGATAGTCTGCTAAAGTACATCGAGCCAAGAGAGGTGAGCAAGAAGAGATGGATGTGGGATATCAGGGTCTGTACCATCGTACCATGATATTTAGTTACAATAAAGATACACATAACTGCGAGGCACATAGTCTGCTAAAGTACGTCGAGCCAAGAGAGGCGAGCTAGAAGAGAAGGATGTGGGACTGTGTGATAGATATCCTTCTCTTGCTGCTCGTCTTCCTTGACTCGATGTACTTCAGCGGGGTATGTACCTCACAGCTATGTGTATCTGTACCTTTATTGTAAGTAAATATCATGGTGCAATGGTACAGACCATGATATCCTATAGTCTTCCATTCTTCCCTCGCTCCTCGCCTTCCTTGGCTCGATGCACTTTAGCAGGTCTGTACCATCGTATTATGATACTTAGTTACAGATACACATAGGTTTGATGTCCCATAAGCATAAAGGTACACATAGGTTTGAGGTACATGGTCTGCTAAAGTACATCGACCCAAGGAAGGCGAGAAGCAAATGAAAGATGTGGGACTATGGGACATCAGGGTCTGGGAGAAAGCATCATGTCATTGTACCATGATACTTTATGACAATAAGTCATATAACACTCACCTTAATACTCATCGTTCACTATGTGTAATACCACTTACATAAAACTACTACTAGTAATAACCATTATCTATTCCATCGTCTGGTAAATGTAGAATACATTTGACCTGATGATGAAATGGTTATTGGTTATTCTAAAATTGTTAGTCATGAAGTAGAGTTTTTAAGTGGTATTACACAAAGTTAACGATGAACGATAAGGAGAGTCTCATATTATCATACCATAAAGTCAACATTTTTTAAAAAGGGATAACCTGCAAAGTCTATATTTTAGAGGCTCGTCTGCAGGTAGAATAGTAAGTATTTCTTTTTTAAAACCATTACCCGCACTCCAATGGTGCATAGGGCACTGCGTCATATAAACGAAGTGTTATCTTAATCGTTTACGCATGAAGGAAAGGTGATCAGCTCTCCGCTTCAGGTGCCAGTCCAGGGTAATATTGAATAAATATTACAGTGAAAAAATCACTAGTAACGATAGAGAAGGTAGATGGGAAAACTACAATAAAAACACCCAGACCAATTGAAGATAAATGTTTGTTGAATTAATTTTGCAATTGGTGGGGATCGAACCCGCAATGCCAGTTTCGCAGTTGAGCGTCTACCCAACAACGCCACGGCGCCTGTCTTTTTTGAAAATGATTTTAATATTTAAAAAAAAAACAAATTTGCTTAGCAAGAGAAGGTCTGTCAGGAAGCCTAGATACTTCTGTACCAGGGAGTTTTCAATGTACTCCTGCGTGGAAGCTACTCGATGGTTAGTTAGTTGGGAGACGTACCTTCATATTGAGCGGCTTGACGTGTTCATTGACCCAGTTCCTGAAGGTGTTGGCCTGTATCTCGACCCAGAGGTCCTCCTTCCCCTTGATCTGCATGCCCTTGGCAGCTGTGCCCTCGGGGGAGCGCGCGGCCAGCCCCGCCTGCAGCGCTCGCGCCGCCTCGCCCGCCCCGCCGGCCCCCATGCCGCGGTAGCTCACTCGGCCCTCCATGCTGAGGGGGCGCCTCTACCCGAGTAGTGATGGCATCACTCTCGTCCACTGGGATCAGGGATTGTATCCTTCTTACCCACCAGGGCTCGAGTTTGAGTCAAGCTTACCCACCAGGGCTTGAGTTTGAGTCAAGCTTACCCACCAGGGCTTAAGTTTGAGTCAAGCTTACCCACCAGGGCTCGAGTTTGAGTCAAGCTTACCCACCAGGGCTTAAGTTTGAGTCAAGCTTATCAGCCAGGGCTTGAGTTTGAGTCGAGCTTACCCACAAGGACTTGTGTCACTCTTGCTCGTTGGGGCTTGGGAATCGAGTCACTCTTGCCAGCTGAGGTTTGGAATTGAGTCACTTTTACCCGCTGGAGCTTAAGAATTGAGTCACTCTTACCCACCGAGACTTGAAAGAGTGCCAATATTACCCACGGGGATTTGGGAATTATGTTACTCTACCCACCGTGGCTTGGAATACTGTCACTTTCACCCACAGTGGCTTGGTATTATTTCACTTTTACCCACCGGGAATTGGGATTGTGTCACTATTACCCACTTTATCTTTAGATTTAGTCACTTGTACTCACTGAACTTAGATAAAACTGTTGAGATTATGGAATAATATCACTGTTTTACACTGAACTTATGGTTTGTTGTGTTTATGTGTTTTATTCGTATCAATCATTTTACATTAGAATTTTGTAGTGTTAATCTGCAAAAGGAATAATATGTTTTTTATTATATAAAATACAATTTTTAATATTGTACTGACATTTCTTGGTGGAGCTGCATATGATAAAATAAAACTCTGTCGTTACCAACATCATCAGACTAGTGGGGGGTTGAATTATGAGCGATGTTTAACGACACAATTTAAAAAAAAAACGCAAGTCTGTTTATTACTTATCTTCGGTTTGTTACTATGCCGTTAATTTTAGCGATTTCATAGTATGTTTGTCATTTCAGAAAATTAATTTATATGTTTTCATATAAATAGGTCGGGTAGCAAAAAAAGCAAACATTTATATATTAATAACATAATCTATATATTTATATATATATATATATATATATATATATTTATATATATATATATATATATATATATATATATATATATATATTTATATATATATATATATATATATATATATATATATATACATATATATATATATATATATATATATATATATATATATATATATATATATATATATATATATATATATACATATATATATATATATATATATATATATATATATATATATATATATATATATATATATATATATATATATATATATATATATATATATATATATATATATATATATATATATATATATATATATATATATATATGATTTGGCGTTCAATTTGTAGAACTCCATTTTAATTTATGTATTAATTTTTAAATATAACGCAGATTTTTGAAGTCTACCAAGTTGTATTTTATTTTTAAAAAACACACAAAAATTAATATTGTGACAATTCGCTCACTCCTTTCAAGAACGTCATGAATCAAAAATCGTCAATATTCAGTTGTGCATGTTTTCGGAATGTCCAGAAAATGTACTATATCCCTGCAAAAGAGGCATATTTTTAACTTAATATTTACCCGCTACAGTGCAAAAAGTGTTGTTTTTCCATTTTTAAGAAAAGGTATTGTTTAATTAGATTTTTAAATATACTAAATATTTTTCAAATGGAGAAAAAACCTTCAGGTTTTACCTAAAAAGATCTGTTGCACAGTAAAAAGTTCAATAAGTGGCTTGATATTTATTTTTAATACATTCCATTATATTTTAAATCTTTAAAAACATTCTCCCGAGAATTCAAGTTTTTTATTTATGACGTTCTTGAAAGGAGTGAGCGAATTGTTTCGCCTAGTTGCTGCATTTTCAAACGAATGTGAAGATTAAATGGACTGACGGTCCTTATAAGGCTATACAATTCTTATTCTTATGGCTATACTTAAGTACCTAGAACTATCTTTTCTACACACACAAAACTACTATTATTCCGATTATATCTTCGATAACCTCGTTCTTTTTCATTCATTTTCATCCTTGATAATTGAACCGGTTTATCGTTAAAATATTTCGGATGTAATTATGTCATTAACTAATTTCATAAGGTATCTAAATACTAATTGGAAATCTACCAATACTAAATGCCTCACGAATAACATCATAGCCCCACACAAAAAATTAGACAACAGTTGTGCCTCAGCCTGATCAAATGGAAACGAAATAAAAAATAAATTACACATATCGCTCACTCCTTTCAAGAACGTCATAAATCAAAAAACTTGATTTTTCAGGAGAACGTTTTTAAAGTTCAAACATAAAATACAATGTATTAAAAATAAATATCAAGCCACTTATTGAAATTTTTACTGTGCAACAGATCTTTTAAGGTAAAACCTGAAGGTTTTTTCTCCATTTGAAAAATATTTAGTTTATGTAAAAAATAATTAAACAATACCTTTTCTTAAAAATGCAAAAACAACACTTTCTGCCCTGTAGCGGGTAAATATTAAGTTAAAAATATGCCTCTTTTGCTGGTATATAGTACCTTTTTTGGACATTCCGAAAACATACACAACTGAAAATTGACGATTTTTGATTTATGACGTTCTTGAAAGGAGTGAGCGATATCTAATACGTATAACTTCAGAATGCTTTTGAAGCTATAAAAATATTAATAATTGATGGAACAACAATGTTTAGTACCGTATGTATTTATGGATATTTAACAGATGGCGCTGCCATTGCGGTAAAAAAAACTTGTTTAAAAAACGTATTTTTTCTGTCACAGGTATGGTATAAATCGATCGCTGAATAACTTGAGGAGATTTGTGATTTTGAACAAACGAACATTTACACTTTTATTTCATACATAGATCATTATGTAACATTTATGATTTTTTTATGGTCAATTCTTGGCAAATATCTTGTTTCTTCTTCGTCACATTTAGAGGTTACAGAGAGGAAGCGCCAGAGGCCAAATGTACACACTTTTCAGCCATTATAGCTCGAGGTAACGGATTAACATCATTTGCACGCTACGAATGGAGTAACCTAGGTTGAGGCAAATGACGATGCCGGCGAAGACACTCACTGGAAGTGTGTAATGACTGATAATTACGGCATATGAATGATGACTGATTGATGACAACATGAGATTACATATATGGTGCAATTCTCAAGGCCTTACGTCAATGTTAAAAGTTATTTTTTGACATCACATCAAAGATGAAGAAGAATTTGGAAGTCTGGACATTAACAGGGCTGACGACCGTCATAAGCTGGTTTAAGTGATCACTTTTTCACACGTGTAACATTCACTAATTGCCCCCATTATTGACAACCACACTACTCAAATTCTTGGAAGTTCTATATATATATGAACCAATTTAGAAACCTTGTTCTTGAATCACTATAACTTTACTAGAGACATCTATTGGTGAGATGTAAAGAAGCTTTTTATTGAGCAGAAACTCTTGTATTAGTATGTGAGGTCCGCATCCTGGATTGTATACATATGAAGTTCTATATAAATGAACCATTTTTGAAACATTATTGGTGACGGTCGTCAGCCCCGTAAATGCCCAGACTCTCATATTCTTCTTCATCTTTGATGAGATGTCAAAAAATAATATGAAAATAACTCCTGTAATTGGAGATAATCCAGATTTTGGGTTTGAAAATGTATGATGAGGTGCCTGAATGTATGAAGAATGAAAAGAGTCTGAAGGAATTTAAAAATAAATGTCTTGTATACTGAAAGAAGATGTAAATATAATACATATCGCTCACTCCTTTCAAGAACGTCATAAATCAAAAATCGTCAATTTTCAGTTGTGCATGTTTTCGGAATGCCCAAAAAAATGTACTTTACCCCATCAAAAGAGGTAAATTTTAAACTTAATATTTACCCGCTACAGGGCAGAAAGTGTTGTTTTTGTATTTTGAAGAAGATGGTATTGTTTTTTTTATAATATACTTTATATTTTTCAAATGGAAAAAAACAGGATTTACCTAAAAAGATCTGTTGCAAAACAAAAAGTTCAATAAGTGGCTTGATATTTATTTTTAATACATTGTGTTATATTTTTAAACTTAAAAAACGTTATCCTGAAAAATCAAGTTTTTTGATTTATGACGTTATTGAAAGGAGTGAGCGATATGGTGAAAATTAAGTGTAAAAATAGTTTGTATTAAATGTAATACGAGTATAAGCTAAGTAAAGATTTTTTTTTATTAAAAACTAAAAAAGTATTCGTCAAATCGCAACTTTATTTTTTCTAAATCCAGGTAACATTTTACGCAACTGATTTTTTTAAACACCGTTTATGCGTTGAAAAAATAAGTTTTTCTTCGAAATAATTATATGGTTTTGAAAAGAAAAGAGTTATTGAAAAAGGTGATGAGTTAAAAAAATCAAAATTCTATATACATTCTAAAAAAACAGAAAAATATCCAATATACATTCTTTGTAAAAAACCTCATGAACAGACATGTGAACTCTCCGGTGGAATGAACTCTGTGTTATATAATATGTGAATATCCCCGCAACGTAAGGCATTGAGAATTGCACCAAATTGACAATACAAAAATATATATTTTTCATTCTACCTGCGTTTAAAAATGTTGTCTTAGTAATTTGTTTACGTTCAGATTCGACGTTTCTAGAAAATGATCAAGATGAACAGGATCTCGAAGAATGCATTACTTGAATTCCTGTTGTGTTTGATCACCCCGAGTCAGAATCGTCGCTTGACAGCGAAAGGCATTGGCTTTTTCGGTTGCGTTTTTGGCTTTGCGCCTCGATTGGTCGCCGACAGCAGTTTGTTCCTCTTCGATTTTCGTTCTTGGTCCAGGGTCAGCTGGCTGGCAACAGCAAGGAATACCAGCGGAAAGGTGGTATCGTGCATACTGCAGCACTGGCAGGAGCGCAGATTCCTTTTTCTGGTTTATTGGCAGGAATGGAGATTCCTACTTCGGGTTTATTGGCAGGAATGGCGATTCCTGTTTCTTGTTTATTAGCAGGAAGGAATCTTCCTTAATTTATTTATTGGCAGGAATGGAGATTCCTTTTTCTTGTTTATTGGCAGGAACGGAGATTGATTTTCACTTTTTATACTAGTGGGAATGTAGATTTTTATTCTAGTTTATACTAGTGGAAACATAGATTTCTGTATCTCGCTTATGATGCATTGTGTTTGTATTAGTAGGAACATAGATTCCTGCATACTGCTCACACTTGAATAACACAGATTATATTATATTAAGAGGAACTCAAATTCCTTTTTGTTGTTTGTACTAGAGAAATGCAGATCTTTCAGTTAACATTATCAACATCATATATTCTTATTGGCTGTTTGCTTTAAAGTAACTCAGAATAAGTATTCCTATTTTGTAAAAAAAGTGAAATGGTAATTCCTGCTTTCAGTTCACATTAGCTAAGACTATTAATCTTGCTTGACGTTTAAATTGGAAAAAAATGCACATATTTCCGTTTACATTTTCAACAACACATACGGTATTTCTGTTGACTGTCAACATTAGAATAGCGTAGGTTATTAACCTTTTTCATTCACAACAGTGAAATGGCAAATGTTAATCCTGATTCTTGTTTACACTAGGGAAACGTAGATATTTCCGTTTACATTACCAACAGAACATATTCCTATTATCTGTATTCATTAGAACAAGTAAAGATATTCCGCTTTTCCGTTTTCAAGAGTGAAACGGTAAATTCTTGCTTCCGGTTTACATTAGCAGAGATTCCTGCTTTCTGCTTACAGAAGAAAAACACAGATTCCTGCTGTTTGTATACACTATTTGACACTTTTCTGTGTTTATTTTATAGCGAAAACATAGATTCTCTCATTCATTGATTCCTTCTCTCTATTTACATTAGAGGAACACAGATTCCTGCTGTTTGTATCCACTATTTAGCACTTTTTCTGTGTTTAGTTTTTAGCGAAAACATAGATTCTCTCATTCATTTATTTCTTCTCTCTATTTACACAAGAAAAACACAGATTTCCGCTCTTTGTATCTACTATTTAGCACTTTTTCTGTGTTTAGTTTTTAGCGAAAACATAGATTCTCTCATTCATCGATTCCTTCTCTCTATTTACACTAGAGGAACACAGATTCCTGCTGTTTGCATACACTACTAAGCAATTTTTCTGTGTTTAGTTTATAGCGAAAACACATTCAGATTCTCTCGTGAGTAAATACACAGACTAGGCGTAAATTCCAGCACGTTGTTTACGCCGGTAAGAATGAACACGCGCGAAATTCCGACGAAGAACTAGTTTTAGTTTGTTGTTGGTGTCGATCCGAGAGTCCCCGCCGAGTTCAGAAGTGGGAGGGGGAGAAATGGCGTCATGGCAACCATGGCGGCAACAGCACCGATGCCGGAAGGCTTCGGCAGGAAGCGAGGATGGCCGAATCGAGACGTTTCGTCATAAAAAGATACGGCCTGCAGCCCGCAGCACACATGCGCGCACTCGCTAATGGAAGGTTATCCCAATATCATGCCTTCTGCGGTCTTAACCCGTCGGCACACCGGCCGCCATATCTTGGCGGCTAAGAATATATTTTTTTGTTCACATTTCAACATAGATTTGTTTGACATCTCAATATATGTAGATGAAGAAGAATATGCAAGTCTGGGCATTTAATGTTTTTTTTAGATTTGTGAACATATATATATATATATATATATATATATATATATATATATATATATATATATATATATATATATATATATATATATATATATATATATATATATATATATATATATATATATATATATATATATATATATATATATATATATATATATATATATATACATATATTTATTACATTACATACATATTGCACACAGAAGTATTTGCACACACTAAAAACGTTGTTAAGTTATATTATTTGTTGACATCTCATCAAAGATGAAGAAGAATATGGAAGTCTGGACGTTCACGGTGCTTACGACCGTCAAGGGCTGGTTTTAGTGATCACTTTACGTATGTGTAACATTCGCCAGTTGGCGAGTCCTTTGATCTTCAGTGTAATGCGCACGGCGTAAAAAGGAGGTGGGCATTAAGCGAGCAGCATTTACTTGTCAATCGATTTTTTTACAATGTTGCATACATTTAATAAACCCCAAGATGTATTTTGGCCGCGCTGAAGGTCAAATTTAAAAAGAAATGTCTTCAACAATGGCAAAGAGTGTTTATAAATTATCGAACGGATTTTAATTTTTAATTCTTCTTCTTCTTCTTCTTCTTTTAGGACTAGGTCCTGTCATTCTCGGGTCGCTCCTGGGAGGTGGAAGACCAGCTATCCTTCCATCGTTTAGGTGGTCTTCCTGGGGGTCTGATCCCGCCTATGCTGCTGTCCGCTGCCACCCTCACCACTCGATCCGAACTCGCTCTTCTCACATGATTCTCCAGAAACGTCTTCTTTCTCTTCCCCATCGCACAACATCTTCAACATCGCAGATTTTTCTTATATCTGAGTTTCTTACTCTGTCGCGAAGTGTTTGCTTTTAATTACTAATGTTAAAAGAATTCAATATAAATGGATCTTCCTCGAAACATATCTAGAGAAAGATAAACAAAATTCATGAATGCTGCAAAGAGAACATGGTTCGAAGATATGGCCTAGGTGACGTTGTCCATGACAGAAGGACCTACAACCTGAGGACGAGGAGAGCCGACCCCAGCAGTCTACAAAGACGATAAGTTGGGATGTAGCCAGGAAGAATAATTATTTACGTTTATATCGCGGTATTTTTGTCATAAAAACTCCAAAAGTCCTGGGTAACCAAAGGGTTATTGGGGCTAATTCTCAGAAAATATTCAACAAATCATGACCGGATAACGCAACGCATAAAAATGTTCTTGAAAATGAGTCATGGTTGACATCATTCCCCGAGGAGAGAATAAAGAAGTCCCGTTTCAAAACGTTCCCCTGAAATTGATTTATTTGTGTATTATAGTGAAATTAGTTACCTACAGTGCTAGCTCGCATTATGAAAATTTTCTTCCCAAATGTATACAAAATGTATACAAAATTGTTTGAATTTTCATAAACAACATATTTTTTAAAAATCGTTTTACAACATAAATGTGGAATTGTTTCAATGATTAAAGAAAACACTTGTTTTATACAACTTGAGTTTTATTATAGACTACATGTTTCAGAAGTTAAACTTCCATCATTCAGGTCTGTATAATAACTTATTATACAGACCTGAATGATGGAAGTTTAACTTCTGAAACATGTAGTCTTTAATAAAACTCAAGTGGTAAAAAACAAGTGTTTTCTTTAATCATTGTAACATGTCTTACCACAAAGTTAATGCCGAAACAATAAATGAAATATGTGGAATTGTTTACTAGGCTTTGTTTTAACGTAACTATTTTTGTATTATTTTTTGACATCTCATCAAAGATGAAGAAGAATATGGAAGTCTGGGCATTTTCGGGGCTGACGATCGTCATAGGCTGGTTTAAGTGATCACTTTACACACGTGTAACATTCACCAATCATACCCACAATTAACAACCACACCACTCTAAAACTTTTATTAAAATATAAATATAAATATATATATATATATATATATATATATATATATATATATATATATATATATATATATATATATATATATATATATATATATATATATATATATATATATATATACACACTTGTTCAAAAAATCTGGATTATCTCCAATTATAGAAGTTATTTTCATATTATTTTTTGACATCATATCAAAGACGAAAAAGAATATGGAAGTCTGGAAGTCCATATTCTTCTTCATCTTTGATGAGATGTCAAAAAAATATATTCTATATATATATATATATTGTTCAAATTCGAAACATAGTGCTTGAATTCACTAGAATTTCACTAGAGACATCTATGGTGACGGTCGTAAAGCCACATGAACGCCCAGACATCCATATTCTTCTTCATCTATATTGAAATGTCAAATAATAATAAAACAAATAACTCCTAATTGGAGATAATCCAGATTTGTGAACAATTATTTGGACACACTCAAAATGTTGTAAGTAATTATTACCTAATATGTACGTTGTATATACTCGGATGTGGGTTTATATTTAAATTGCCAAACATACATTCACATATGTTAAAAAAAATGTGTGCCTATTTTAATTATGCTGAGCCGACTTCCTCTCTACATAGGAAATGTCGTTTTTAAATCTTATGTAAATTATGGACATACTAACTAACTAACTAACCATCACGCCGCTTCCCCGCAGGGGTAGGCAGAGAGAATAGAGCGCCACACCACTCTGTCCTTGCAAACATTCTTCGCCTCTTCCACGTTCATGCATCTCCTCATACATACCCGCCGATTGTTACGACTCCTAACCTGACCACTTTCAAGTATTTGGCATACCTGATCGTGCCATGTTTTTCTCGGTCTTCCTCTGCTTCTTTTCCCACTAACATTCGCCTCATAAACATGTTTTACCGTTCTTTCCTCACTCATTCGTTCTACACACCTTTCTTAATTTCATCTCAACACACCTTTCTTAATTTTATCGATAATGCTTATCTCAGCTTTGCACTCCTTCCTTATTTCACTATTCGCACATCTATCATACATCGTTTTGTTACACATTCTTCTGAGAGATCGCATTTCGACTGCATTCAGTCTACTTTCATCCTTCTTTTGCCAACTCCATGTTTCACTTCCATACATTAGAGTTGGAACCAGGACTCCGTTGTGCACTGCCAGTTTAGCTTCCGCTGATAGGTTTTTATTTGCTATAACTGATTATGGACATACCTTTTTCTTAATAGGATCGATAGAATTTTTTTTTTTTAAATAAAATATTGCCCTGATAATTTTGTTCCTCTCAAATTAGTTTCTTATTAGATACTTGAGAGATCAGACGTCGTATCGCCATCGCCAAAAGCGCTATGCATTTATTTATTTAAGCTAGACAAAGTCTGAAAAAACCGAAGGGTTTCGCAAAATATATCGGAGTGGCGAAAAGGGTATCATTTGTTTATTTATTTAAACTTCATGTACAGAAAATAAATAACTACATTGGCGGGCTTATTGCTAAAAAGCAATATCTTCCTACCAACCAAAAACAGACTAGTGATATTGGTCAAAACGTTTGATACCATATAAAGCTGTATGCAATCAGAGGGTAGATAGTACTTGAACGTTAAAAAAAACATAAATTACAAATTGATGATAATAAGGAAGGCAAAGGAAAAAGGGAGTTTAGGGAAGGATGGTTATGCCTGTAGGAAGAGCTACCACTTGGATATTGATCTATTCCATGTGTCTGAAGGAGTTTTCCGAAGCGGGATTAGCGATAGTTCTTGCATATTTTCGATTTTTGTATGTATTTAATGTAAAAAAAAAACTAAGTAACTAACCATCACGCCGCTTCCCCGCAGGGGTAGGCAGAGAGAATAGAGCGCTACACCACTCCATCAAAAAATCTGGATTATCTCCAATTACAGGAGTTATTTTCATATTAATTTTTGACATCTCATCAAAGATGAAGAAGAATATGGACGTCTGGACATTTACGGGGCTGACGACCGTCATAGGCTAGTTTAAGTGATCACTTTACACACGTGTAACATTCACCGATTCTACCCATTATTGACAACCACACTACTCAAATTCTTGGAAGTTCTATATATATGAATAATAATAATAATAAAACCCTTATCCGCATCCCAATGGTGCATAGGGCACTGTTTCATATAAATGCAGTGTTATCTTGATCGTTTACACATGAAGGGAAGGTGATCAGCCCTCCGCTTCAGGTACTAGTCCAGTGTAATATTGAATAAATATTACAGTGAAAAAATCTCTTATATTTATTTAACCCCCCCTGGGAATCGAACCCGGGACCTCCAGAACGGCAGCCGAGCGTGCTGACCATTACACTACGGAGGCGGATAACTACTATCCGCCTCCGATATATATATATGAACCAATTTTGAAACATTGTTCTTGAATCACTAGAACTTCACTAGAGACATCTATTGGTGAGATGAAAAGAAGCTTTTTATCAGGAGAAGGGGGACTGTCAACTATCAGCAGACCTTCCGTTCCGCTAGAAGAGGGTTCGGCATTTTGCGTCCTAGCTTGAGAAGAAGAAAAAGATGGTTCATATCAAGTTGGTACATCTTTAAATTAATATTTGTCATTGTCTTCGAGCGCCACATGGCGGTAGGAGATCCTTGTGAGGGAGGCGGCCGAGTGTGAGCAGAATCCTAATCAGCTATTGGATAATCATACCGCAGTCACAATGTGTGGAAGCAGGAAGCGTGGGTAGATCGGTATACCTACTCGCGGCTCGCGGGCCACAGACTTGCCGTATATGTCCACGACACCGTACGACCGATATACGAGTACGTCATAGAAATATTATACAATCAATGGTTGGAAGAATAAATTAAATATGGACAGTAAGTTGAAATTCTGCGGACTGTCCGATGCAGCGAAGCAACGTATGGCAATGCCAGGTTTTAAACCCGACCATAAAAATTATGTTTTATTCCAGATTGAGACACCTACATATAATAAGGTTATTTTTTATATTACCCGTCTCCATAGTGTAATAGTCAGCACGCTCGGCTACCGTTCTGGAGGTCCCGGGTTTGATTCCCAGAGGAGGGGTCAAATAAATATGAGTGATTTTTTTCACTCTAATATTTATTCAATATTACTCTTAGGTACCAACCTGAAGCGGAGGGCTGATCACCTTTCCTTCATGTGTTAACGATCGAGATAACACTGCGTTTATATGATGCAGTGCCCTATGCATCATTGGGGTGCGGATAAGAGTTTGAATAAATTTTCCCTACTACCCAATCGGGATGCTATTTTATTGTTGATTGATTTGGCATTAAGGGGATACAACGCAAGACAGAATTCATTCCGACCACCGACCGCCGTGTCGTAGAGGTAACACGACTTTCCACGCCTTTCCATATATATATATATATATATATATATATATATATATATATATATATATATATATATATATATATATATATATATATATATATATATATATATATATATATAATATATATATATATATATATATATATATATATATATATATATATATATATATATATATATATATATATATATATATATATATATATATATATATATATATATATATATATATATATATATATATATATATATATATATATATATATATATATATATATATATTTATATATATATATATATACATATATATATATATATATATATATATATATATATATATATATATATATATATATATATATATATATATATATATATATATATATATACATATATATATATATATATATAAATATATATATATATATATATATATATATATATATATATATATATATATATATATATATATATATATATATATATATATATATATATATATATATATATATATATATATATATATATATATATATATATATATATATATATATATATATATATATATATATATATATATATTTATAAAAAAAAAATTTAAATAATTTTTTAACTCTTAACCCTCTATAACTCTTTTTTTTCAAAACTATATTTTAATAAAAAAAATCAAATACGTAAAATGTTACCTGTATTTAGAGAAAAATATGTTGCGACTTACCCAATATTGGGCCTCAATGTTACGCAATAACACGATGATTTAAATATAGTTTGTATTTTCACCTGTTGATGAGAACATCCGCAGCTCTCAGAAACTGGTTGCGTTTTCATTAATAATCTCTTAATAATCTCATTAATAATATCTTAATAATCTCAAAAGCGGTCTTAACAAGTGTTTTAATTTTTAAAATATTTATATCAACTTTGAGCAATCACGAAAACTTCACACACGATTTACTAACTTTGATTTTACGGAATTCATGACGAAAATAAATATTTCGCGGTAATAACTCCAATTCAGTTTTTTTGTAGCTACTCTTAGCAATCGAATCACATTGCTCAATTGTGGATTGCGTATTTCCATTCCAAATGAATGGGACCAAGCCACATTCCTTTGCGAACGCCATACATGGATTTTTTAAAGTAAAGAAACCAATATGGCTGTAAAAGACTACACTACTGATCAACGACATACAATATCATATAATTGAATCGAAGAAAACACTTTGTTTTTTACCACTTGAGTTAAGTTAACTCAAGTGGTAAAAAACAAAGTGTTTTCTTTAATTATTGTACTATGTCTTACCACAAAGTTAATGCCGAAACAATAAATAAAATAATTGAATCGATGTTATATACATTTATGTAAATAAACTAGACAAATTTCATGAGATTGTCTGTCAAATAATCTCAATTTTATTTAATTAATAATATAATATATAGTGGAGAAATACATGCTGAAAGAGAGTAAGGTGAGAATCTATAAGACCTGCGTAAGACCGATCTTGACATACGGCACGGAAACAAGAGCCGACACCGCGAGAACAAAAAGCCTTCTCAGGACATCCGAAATGAAGACTCTACGACTCATTGCAGGCCTAACACTTCGCGGCAGAGTTAGAAACTCTGACAGAGTGAAATACACATAATTAATAACATTCTCTTGTCAAAAACTTCCACACACTCCGTAAAAAATCCTAAATGTTATTATTATTATGCATTGCGTAGCAACCTCAAATAGCAACTAATGGAATAATGCAATGCGTAATAAAAATAGCATTTATGATTTTTTACGGAGTATGTGGAAGTTTTTGGTAAGGGAATGTAATTAATTATGAGTATTTAAATGTTTTTAATGTTTTAGAATTTAATAGACCCTGATGATGATAAGGTTATTGTCGTAGATTAAAGTGTACTAATAATAAAAAAGTGGATTTTTTTTTTGAATTACCTAACTTTCAAGTGACTCTGAAATCTAGCTACGGCTTATGCAACACCGTTTATCATGTCCCTACTCAGGCTTCAACTTTATAAGTTTCACAGCCTATGCCTACTTGTGAGTGGATTTACTCTTTATGTTTAAAGTTACTATAATTTCATGTAATTCATGAGTGAAAATTCTAGGCAAAAACACTCGCTATCTCGCTAGAGGCATGAGTATAAAAAAGTGGTTTAAACAAAGTTGTTTAAATATAAGTTTGGATGGCCCAAACCACCAACCAAAACATTTGTTTTTCACGTTTCCTAAATAGGTCGGACCTGTGTCGGGTTATCGTGCCAGCCAAACACATCGTTTGGACAAACAGAGGTAAACACAACTACACAGCTGTTGATCGCTGTTGAAACAAGTGAACCTAAACACGGCCATGTTGGAACAGTTGTCTCATCATAATTACATCTATATCATTCATTGAATAATTAGTTTGCCTACGTTTATGGAAAATAGAACCTGGCAAACACTCGAGGGGCAGATGGAGGCCTACCTACCTACGCACAACTTGATTATACGGCTTTAGAATTTCAATACAACCAAAAGAGTGTGTATTTCAAGCGGCTATGATATCATTTTGGTATGCACATATATCCCAGTGAACCCAAAATGATCTAACCAACGGAGAACATTATATATTAGAAAAGAATGTGAGGCAAAGTCAGTTTAAATGATGAAGAAAAGTATTTTTAGATGGGAGTTGTACATATATTTATTCTTTACATTGTTTTTTACGTTCAAGGTTCAAATAGTGGATTTTTGTTTCTTCTAGCTAAAAACATGTTTTATTTTAATCTGTGTTGGGAACATGATAGATCGACTAGTATGGGCCAACAAGGAACATGTCAGCATTTGCTCATTGCTGGGAGAAAACCACGTAAAACTCCTCAGGAGATGTTGGACTATTGTCTATTGTCAACAGGCCTTCGGTTCCACTAGAAGAGGGTTTGGTTTTTTCTGTCCTAGCTTGGTTTATGGTACCAATGTCCTTCACTAGGTTATTTGAGGCAGTTTGGGCATGTGCAGCGAATGGATGACGAGAGGAGGACTAAAATAGTGTATTCGGAAACTGTAAATGAAGAAGGCCAGAGCAGGAAAAACTTGGCGCGATCAAATCTTTGATATCTGGTCATGTTAAAAACCTGTGTAATAGTACGACTCATGGATGCAGAGGAAACTGGGAGTGTATATCAGTAAAAACGAGTGAAGCGTTTCATCATCTCTGTCTACCAATAAGTTATTGTATGCCTCCATAGTGCAGTGGTTAAAGCGTTTGGCTGCCGTATTAGGTTCGATTGCTAGGGTGGGTCTAAATAAATTTACGTGGTTTTTTACTTTGAACAATATCATCCTGGACTGGTACCGGAAGCGCAGGACTAATAAGTATCACCTTACCTTTATGTAATTAATGATCAAAGTAACATTGCTTTCGTACGATCCAGTGCCCTATACACCATTAAAAGTGAACAAAGGCTATTTAAGTAAAAGTTCAGTAAAAGTTTAGTAAAAGTTCAATAAAGTTCTCTATTTAATATCTTTCCAATCGATTTATTTATATTTCATATCAATATTTATCGTTCATTCAATAATTTAGCCTACAAATTTCAAAATACGAAACAGTCTCATTTTAATTTTTTTACCTTTCTCCGCACCCAATGGTGCATAGGGCACTTGACCAAATCGAAGTTATGTTAAGTACTCTTTAATTATACAAAGGCAAGGCGATCAGTCCTGCACTTAAATTTACTTTTGACTTCAATGGTAGCTGGCAGATACCTCTGTCGAACGAAATAGCAACACATCATCGACCATGGTAGACAGCATGCTTCTTGACATCTGCTGCCATTTAGCATTTAAAAAAAATTATCGTTACTTTAAAGATTTTTAATATTTTCATTGCTCCACAAGCGTTGTGAAATAAAACAATTTGAAAACGTGTGTTCTCTACATTCTTTCTTTTCATTCAAACTGACTGAGGCACGGTAGCGCTTAGCCGCTCACAGCTAGTAATTCAATAAAATTAAAAAACTATTTTTTTATTCTTGAGGTTTCTTGCTTGCTCTCCTAAACGATTCTCCAGAAAATTAGTTACTTGAAAATTCGACGAATTCGCTATCATTTCTCAAAATAGATCCAATTTTTGCTTAAAATGTATCTTTGATTTGATTTGTAAATTAAAATATGTATATACATCCGCCTCCGTAGTGTAATGGTCAGCACGCTCAGCTACCGTTCTGGAGGTCCCGGGTTCGATTCCCAGGGGGGGGGGTCAAATAAATATAAGTGATTTTTTCACTGTAATATTTATTCAATATTATCCTGGACTGGTACCTGAAGCGGAGGACTGATCACCTTTCCTTCATGTGTAAACGATCAAGATAACACTGCGTTTATATGAAGCAGTGCCCTATGCACCATTGGGGTGCGAATAAGGGTTTATTATTATTTTATTATATACATATTTTATTCGATTTGTAAATTGCAATAAATATTTTATTTTATTTGATATAGTGTGAATACTGTAAAAACTAATAACGAATAATTTTAAACTAATTATTAGTACAAGAATATAACCCATAATAATTATTTTTGATAAAGTATATAGCACCGTTGCCGTAAAATCCTACCTTAAGGTAAAAATCCAGAAATAGCTATTTTACTATCACGCATTTTTTTTTAATATTGGTAATTTTTTTGCCTTGGTAGTGAAAATAAATTAATAATTATAAATTAAGAAAAATAAAAACATTTGAACATTTCACTCACTCCTTTCAAGAACGTCATAAATCAAAAAAACTTGATATTTTAGAAGAACGTTATTAAGTTTAAAAATATAATACAATGTATTAAAAATAAATATCAAGCCACTTATAGAACTTTTTACCGTGCAACAGATCTTTTAAGTAAAACCTGAACGTTTTTTTATCCATTTCAAAAATATTTAGGATATTAAAAAAAAATAATTAAACAATACCCTTTCTTCAAAGTGCAAAAATAACACTTTCTGCCCTGTAGCGGGTAAATATTAATTTAAAAATATGCCGCTTTTGATGGGATATAGTACATTTTTTGGGCATTCCGAAAACATGCATAACTGAATATTGACGATTTTTGATTTATGACGTTCTTGAAAGGAGTTAGCGATTTGTCAAATTAATAGGAATAAAAGTAAAAAAACAACAACTAAAGAACATTTTAACTTTTATTTTATTTGACCAGAGAGCGGGTTTCGTCGTCACAGACATCGTCAAATTGGCAATCCGTAAGACGATGTCAGTAAAATTGAAAAACGCCATTTATTTGTTGTTTTATTATTATGTAAAATGCAGTTTACCAAGAAATGTCAGTAAAAATAATGAAAGTAATATTATATTCTAAATTGGTTATTTTTTATCGTAAAAACTTAAGATTTTGTGCATTGTGATATAAATTCACGTTTCCTTTTTATACGTGAATCTAGTTGTAATCAATCCAGTTTGAATCTAATTTTTACCTAGCAAGAAATTCGACATTACAAAATGAATTTGTACACCTATATAAATTTTCGGATATATATATAATGGATTCAATCCAGATGAAGATATAAAATTCGATTTGGGTTTGAAAATTTGGGGATACCACATCAAAAATAAAACCCAAAATATAGGTGCAACGAGGGTAGGTACTTGCGACCACGTGCAGAATTTGAAAGATAAGATTATGCCAAAATTGGACAACTTTCACACCCAGATGGTCATCTCGGTGGGCGTATTACATCACCGAGTGCCAAATATTGAGTAACAATCAATAAAATCTGCCCAGTTTAACACAACTGTACGAATTAGCACGAAAAATGCATTATTATATACAGAAATTAAGTACTTTTCCGTCGAAATTAAGTACTTATCCGTGAAAATCGCATAGCACAGCATTAAAACACTTCGAGGTTGTATTTTGTTATTGTGCAATTGCCGTATAGTTAGCTCCTGTCAAACGCACCGCACTTGTCGATATAGTCTCTTCACTTGCGATCGTTTCGGTACTTATACGGACCTACTCACTCGAGACAGAAGCACTGGAATTGATTGTTTCTTGGGAACGGTCTGGTGGAGTTGCACATAATCGATCAGGTAATTTACCGAACGCCTTTGTAGACTAGATATGTTTGTAGAACTACGACACTACCGGCGCGCGCCGCGACTCTTGTACCACTGAAGAGTGCTCGACTGTGTTTGATGGCAAGTCCCCACCTTCGGACAATATGTGCTACCTGTGCTAGGCACGAATTGGACATCTGTATTCGTAATCATTTATCTAAAAATGCCGAGTAAAATATCTATTTTATATGAAAAAAGTAGTGAAAAAACGTCATTCGTCTTCGATCTGTCATCTTACATTCTATCATTGCAATTTTCAGCACAAGTATCGCCTGTATTTGCAATTTTTAGAAAATAAAACAAAACATTTTAAAAATCATACATAATAGTCTTGGATGATTTTTGAAGCGCAATTTTCGTAAAATACTATCTCAAGGGCGCTCATACAGATATGGATTCATTCAAACCCTTATCCGCACCCCAATGGTGCATAGGGCACTGCATCATATAAACGCAGTGTTATCTTGATCATTATCAGATGAAGGAAAGGTGATCAGCGCTCCGCTTCAGGTACCAGTCCAGGGTAATATTGAATTAATATTATAGTAAAAAAAATCATTTATATTTATTTGACCCCCCCTGAGAATCGAACCCGGGACCTCTAGTACGGTAGTTAAACACGCTAGCCATTACACCACGGAGGCAGACAAATATTAGCATATGAATAAGTAATAGCGTGTATAATATCAACAAAAAAAATATTTGACTGGATCTTTTGTCGGTTATATCCGAACTCCCTAAAATAGAGGTCCGTTATAACAAACTTTTACTGAATGATCAATTATAATGTCCTACGCCGGCTCTGCGTTCCAGGTTCACATATATACTATTAATACGCATAACACGCCCACCTAACCGCAAACAATGCTGTCTCTACATATACATATGTGTGTTTAATATAATCATATTATCAACATACATCATAAAACTACAGAGAATATGTTACCTACTTTAATAAATATTATTACATTTTTGTATAAATATAAATTAACTAATTATATTTTTAATTGGTAATTTTCATGCATGCAACTCGGAGATCACGAGTCTGGAACGTTATATCGTGGGTGTACTGGCAAAAAACGTCGCTAAATTCCCTGTTTGAATAATCCCTGTTATTTAGAGCTTTTAGCCTGAATAAAATTACTTATTATTACTTACTTATAACCCTTATCCACACCCAATGGTGCATAGGGCACTGCATCGAATTGACGCAGTGTTATCTTGATCATTACTTACATGAAGGCAAGGTGATCACTCTTGCGCATCAGGAACCAGTCATGGTATGGTATATACGTACTTATTTTTACATCGTAAAAATAAGTACGTATATACCATAACAATTATATTTATCTTGCAAAATACCTGAAAATATCCTATTCAATGTTTAATTACTTTATTGAGATCAGAACGACAATTTGATCGTAGTTTCATATATTCCGCCATTTCGACAATAATTACTAATCGTTCCATAAGTAGGTACATTTAAATTACTCGTAAACGAGTAGAGGCTTAATAAAAAAGTTCAAAAGTAGGTACTTTTAAAATATTTGAAAATTTTCCAGTTGAATCATCCCTGGGCTGGAGTTGTTGAAGACCCTATAAATATTTAGTTCAAGGACGTCATGTATTGAGTAGTGTCATCAGACCGGTTTTACACAGGCTTGCAATATGCGCGTGTTGCCTTTAAATCTGGCCTCATAACAAAAAGTGCATATATATGTATATGTATATATTTTAGGGCAATCTTCATCCTCTGTATCCTACCATTATCCATTAAAAATCACCATATTTTCTAGTATGTAAACGTCGGGTCAGACCCACGTGTCAAAAGATGGCTACGTTAAACATGACGAGAAACTAAATTATGATTTAAAGCTGTGCCTACCTGTGAACTGAACCTATTTTAAATTTGTCCCTGGTGTATTTGCTTTTCGATTGGTCGATTGAAGATTTACGTCACTTTACGCATGGGTAGACCATTATTTTATTATTGTGAATTTCATTGTATATTTTTATTCATTTAATGAATGAAAATAGTTGATAAAATTAATCGTTTGATTTTACAACGATATTATAAATCCCAAATAGTATCTAATGGAAGACTTAAATCTTAGAAACAAATTTAAAAACAAAATAACAAACATTTATAATTATATTTTTTATGTTATGTATTTTAGTTTTACGAACGTGCATAAGACATAGTACCTGGGGTCACATAACAAGAAAACCAAAGTTCAAGCCCTTACATAAAAATATGTACCTGGTCGCGGTAACGGCTGATATGGTCACGAACGTCAATAATTCTTGTAAAGAATACACCTACTCTAATAACTTTTAAGAAACGTCTGAGGCATTACTATTTATCATTAAAATCCTAACTGTCTATCAAACTTGCTCCCTTAGTTTTTGTCTCTACCTCCTTCCTTAAATTCCCTTTTTCCTTTGCCCTCCTTATTATCATTTTTGTAATTTATGTTTTTTTATATATTATTTTGTAATTTATGTTTTTTATATGTTATTTTGTAATTTTTGTTTTTTTTTTAACGTTCAAGTACTGTCTACCTTCTGATTGCAAACAGCTATATATGGTATCAAACGTTTTGATCAATATCACTAGTCTGTTTTTGGTTGGTTGGAAAATATTGCTTTTTAGCAATAAGCCCGCCAATGTACTTATTTATTTTCTGAACATGAAGTTTAATTAAATAAATAAACAATTTACTTTGTGACCCTATTAGCCCGTAACGTGTTCCTCACATATCACCTAAAAGAAGATGGGCAAAAAGTGAATAGGACAGAGACGATCATCTTCTCTAGCAATTTTTTTTTATTTCTGAAATATTTTTTTTACAAAGGACAGGCCTCGTACTTCCAAAAAACCTGAAAAAATATTACATAAAAGATAATTTTGATTTACGTTTAAAAAACTTAAATTTCTTACATTTACAGAAAAAAATGGAAATTATATTATTTTTAAAATATATATGTATATGTACATATTATACCGACTAAATTTCATTTCATTTTTTATTTTCACTGGTTCCTACTTGCTTAATGTACAAGGCTGCATAATTTATTGTTGAACAACATTTTAAAGCCGTAAAAATATTAATTGAGCATGTAAAATCATCTATGGTTTATTTAAATTGTGACAGCCGAGTGCCGCTGGAGTGTTGTTTTTACCGCCTTTGGAGGGAATTTAATCTCAAACCTTCTAATGCCGTGAGTTTTACACAATATTTACTAAAATATTCGTCTATTTTGCTAATTACTGCAATGCAATACGTCCGCTTAATGTTTCTTAAATGTGTATTTGCAGACAATTAATTTGACAGTTCGTATCCTTGTCAATTTGAGTTTTTTTATTACCGAGTTTACTGGCGAATGTGTTATTTTATCCTGTAGCCGTCGCTTAATTTTGTTTACTATATTTTTATTCGTATTTTGTTAAGCTATTGACCAAACAGATGAATGGTCATAGTGTCGTGATATCTTAGAGGAATATATTTTTTCATTGTCCATCTTTGTAAATGGGATATCCGCACCCAGTTTTTCTTTCTGTTCGTTCTTAAAACAAAGTTATTTTATAAATTATCCGGTCTAATTTTCGAAATCGTAATTATTGTGAATTATATCCTGATGTGCGAGAAATTTGCCTTTTAAATGTATGGTTTTTTCTTCGTATATAATAATATAACATTTATTATGAATAGCGAAGTCAGTCATGCGTTACGCCTTTATTGTTGAAGCTTACGACACTCCCAAAATATGATCAGTGAAGTGAAACATAACCTCTTAGTTTATTCTGGAACCACATCATTCGATTTATTAAGTTGCCTACATTGTTATAGAAATTAATGAAATTATTGATATTTTAAATATTTAAAAAAATTATAATTTATGTTCAATTTGATTTAAAATAACCCATCTTGACCTACGTGAGTCATGTAGCTCACAACCTGTCTTGGTGGTAGGAGCTTCACCTCGGAGTCCAGTAGTGGTACAAAAATATCGAAATCTTCTAGTACATAACAATGATACACGATTTACACACAACGAAGGTTTTATAGTCCCAAGAATTAACAGTAAATATGGGAGTCGAACACTGCAATATATTGTTCCAAATATTTTTAATTTGTTGCCGACGGAGGTTAGAGGTCAAAATAAAATATGCAACAAAGGCAAAATAAAGGAATGGGTGAATGATCAAGAGTTCATTTTATGAAAATTGTAAAATGTATATATTCTTAATTTTTCTCTCTTTTTTGTGTGTATATTTGGTTAAAATGGTTAAAAACAATAAAAAATGATTTATTTATTGTTTCGGCATTAACTTTGTGGTAAGACATGTTACAATAATTAAAGAAAACACTTGTTTTATACCACTTGAGTTTTATTAAAGACTACATGCTTCAGAAGTTAAACTTCCATCATTCAGGTCTGTATAATAACTAATAATAATAAAACTCAAGTGGTAAAAAACAAGTGTTTTCTTTAATCATTGTAATAAAAAATGTATTTAAATAGAACTCCACCGACAAGGTGGCTTAGAGGGTCTTTGCAAAATAACTTTTTAAAACATGTTAAAAATTGGGATTCAAATAAATGTAAACAATATATGTTAATAAAAAAAAAACAAAAAATAAAAAAAAAGTGACTTCGTTTGGGAGGAGCGAGTGCGTCGCAGTTATAGAGAATGTGGGTTGGTGTTTCGTTATCCTCCATACAAAATCTGCATACTGGGGAGTCGTGTAGTCCAATTTTTGACATGTCGCTCACTCTTTTCAAGAACATCATAAATCAAAATACTTGATTTTTCAGGAGAACGTTTTTAAAGTTTAAAAATATAAAACAATAAATTAAAAATAAATATCAAACTTATTGAACTTTTTACTGTGCAACAGATCTTTTTAGGTAAAACCTGAAGGTTTTTTCTCCATTTGAAAAATATTAAGTATATTTAAAAAAATAATCAAACAATAACTTTTCTTCAAAATGCAAAAACAACACTTTTTGCACTGTAGCTGGTAAATATTAAGTTAAAAATATGCCGCTTTTACTGGGATATAGTACATTTTCTGGGCATTCCGAAAACATGCACATCTGAAAATTTACAATTTTTGATTTATGACGTTGTTGAAAGGAGTGAGTGATGTGTTTCCTCAGTCTGCAGTGTCCTGTCAAAGTCTTGGTTAGGATCAAGCCTGGTCAGGTTAGTGACTGGCGATAGTTTTAATTTATTTAATTTATTATTTTATTTACATAATTTGTATACATTTATTTAAAAGAACAATTTTAAAACATGTTTACAATAAAAAAATTTGCAGAGACCCACCAAGCCACCTTGTGTGTCTTGTCGGTGGAGTTCTTTTTACATACATTTAATATACACACAAAAAAGAGAGAAAAACATTTCATTTACGATTTTCATAGAATTAAGTCTTGATTATTTACCCATTCCTTTATTTTGCCTTTGTTCCATATTATATTTTGACATCTAACCTCCGTTGGCAACAAATTAAAAATGTTTGGAATGATACATTGCAGTGTTAGACTCCCATATTTATTGTTAATTCTTGGGACTATCAAACCTTCGTTGTGGGTAAATCGTGTATCATGTTTGTGCACTAGATGCTTTTGATAATAACCTAACCTAACCCAACCTTTAACTGGATCCACGCGGCTCGCATAACCGTATGTGTTTTCACAAAACATTCCCCGTACGCGGCTGACAACCGTATGTGTTTTTACTTTACTCCAAGTTTCGAACCTCAGTTCAACTTGCAGGGATTTTTTTCATGGTGTGGAACTTTGGATAAAATAATACGTCGATCCTTGGCCTTATGACATCTGTTGAAATATCTGACTAATAATTTGTAACATCACAAGGATAAATAAAAGAACAGATTCTTGAGGTCCGTAATTAGTCCGCGCCATAATCTTGCTCTATATCTGTCTCACTCTCGACGCTACGCATCGCCAGTGGGTAAGAGTGACACACGATGCGTGCTTTGATTTATTTATGTTACGATCTTATTTGTTTATATTACGATATATTTCAAGATAATGTGACACGAGTGTATTATAGAGTACCAAAAAGGCACAATGAATCCCATTGAACGTTTTTGTTTAGGAAAATAAACCGTTTCTTAATTAAATACATGATAAAAGTAATCATTTAAAAAACGGCAAAATACCGCCGCGCACGGGCGTCTCTCAGGAACAAAGTGAACGCGGTTAAAAGGTTAACTATTGTTTCAGATATCATGAGTGGCAGCAGCAGTGACTCGGTGATAGAAATATCCGAGTGTCTGAGAAAGCTATGCACCAAGCTGAGCCCAAATAAAGGTACATATTTATCTATTGTAACTGCAGACAGTTGGTAGAATTCCACATTGAATTGTTGGGTAATATATCCAAAATAAAACACGGTTTTTTGGATTGAATTCTACATTTATTTACTTACTTATAACCCTTATCCGCACCCAATGGTGCATAGGGCACTGCATCGAAATGACGCAGTGTTATCGTGATCATTACTTACATGAAGGCAAGGTGATCACTCTTGCGCCTCAGGAACCAGTCCAGGGTAATATTTAATAAATATAAGTGTAAAATCACTTTTGTCCGCCTCCGTAGTGTAACGGTCAGCACGCTCAGCTACCGTTCTGGAGGTCCCGGGTTCGATTCCCAAGGGGGTAAAATAAATATAAGTGATTTTTTCACTGTCATATTTATTCAATATTACACTGGACTGGTGCCTGAAGCAGAGGGCTGATCACCTTTCCTTCATGTGTAAACGATCAAGATAACACTGCGTTTATATGACGCAGTGCCCTATGCACCATTGGGGTGCGGATAAGGGTTTTATATTATTAAAATCACTAATACATATTTATTTTTACCCCCCCTGGGAATCGAACTCGGGACCTCCAGCACGGTAGCTAAACACGCTGACCATCACACCACAGAGGCGGACATTTATTTATGTATATATTAATACGTGTCGCGTTTCATTTTCTTCGGACATTATCAAACACTCTTTTAAACACTCGTGTTTGATAATGTCCTAAGAAGACGAAACGCGTCACGTATTACATAATATATACATAAATAAATGTAGAATTCAATCCAAAAAACCGTGTTTTATTTTGGATATATTACCCAACAAAGGTACATACAACACTTTAAGTGTGTTCAAATAATTGTTCACAAATCTGGATTATCTGCACTCAGGAGTTGTTTTTACATTTTTTCACATCTCAACCTAGACGAAGAAGATTATGGAAGTCCGGGTTTTTACATGGCTTATGACCTGTCATAGGCTGGCTAAGTCATCACTTTACACATGGGTAGAATTGGTGAATGTTACATGGTGGTGAGTGATCACTTAAACCAGCCTATGACGGTCGTAAGCCTTTTAAATGGCCAGACTTCCATATTCTTCTTCATCTGTGTTGAGTTGTAAAAAATAATGAATCCTGTTGAATATTATTAATGTTTAAAGCATTTACTTTGTGGTTAGTCATTGTAACTTTTATTGTATACATTTTTTACAAAAATGCTAGTAATATTGTAAGTAGTAGTATTTAACCACTGACTGAGATTTTTATATCTACCGGTTTCGAGACGTACCCGTCTCTTCGTCAGGACAATCACTAGCACAACATGCAAACAATACTACTACTACTACTACTACTACTACTACCATCACGCCGTTTCCCCGCAGGTGTAGGCAGAGAGGATGGAACGCCACACTCTTCTGTCCTGACATACACTCCTCGCCTCCTTCACATCCATACATCTAGTCATACATGCCCTCCGATTACGCAGACTTTTGACTCGCCAGATTTTAGGTTCTGATTGATCTGATCGTGCCAAGTCTTTTTCGGTCGTCCACGTTCTGTTTTCCCTCTCACATTCGCCACATATATTTTCTTAGTCATTCTCTCGCTATTCATTCGCTCCACATGTCCATACCACCGCACAGAGCTCTTCCTAATCTTTTCAATTATTCCTCGTTCAGCCTTACATTCCTTTCTTATATCGTCGTTTTTAATTCTGTCATACAATGATTTTCCACACATTCGTCTGGGGGAGCGCATTTCAACAGCGTTCACTCTGCTTTCATCCTTCCTTTGCCAGTTCCATGTTTCGCTTCCATACATTAGTGTCGGTACTAGCACGCCGTTGTGAACCGCTAGCTTGGCTTCCATGGACATATTCTTATTCCCAATCACTCTGTTAAAAGCACCATTTATTCTATTCTTCCTAGATATAAAAATTCTTGCACCTGTTCCAGGGATTCATTGTGCACGATAATCTTGCATTCTGTCAAATCTTTCTCTCTTTCAAACACCATGACCTTTGACTTACCTTCATTCATTGCCAGATCATTTTCCATACATACATCATACATTCTTGACAATAACAAACAATACTATTTACAATAATATTAAACACGTACGATTTTGGTCATTTAACATTTTGTGTAGTTTTAAGTGTGTAAATAGTGCTATGGTAGTATTGTTTGCATGCTGTAGTAGTGATTGTCCTGACGAAGAGACGGGTACGTCTCGAAACCGGTAGACATGAAAATCTCGGTGAGTGGTTATATACTAATATTACTAACAATTTTGTAAAAAATATATAAAAGTAATTATATTCCACTCTAATTTCTGCAAATCGAGAATGTAGAACTTTTCAGTCTGTCTTCATATATATGGGCTAAGCCCATACCGCTTTGATTTGATGCGATGCCCTGTGATGCATAGGGCATCGCATCAAATAAAAGTGGTATTGACTAGGCATTCGGGTGGGAACAGGGACTAGAAGAAAGAGCATCAACCCTTGGTTATGGAAGCAAATTTTTTCCCCAAAAGGATATTGATTCTAGTGTCCATCTTGTGATCCTGTTCAGATGTAGCGGAGGCGGCGTTTCGCATGTCCGTGGGGGCCATCTCGGCGGCGGGGTCGGGGGGCACCCTGGGGGGCGCCGGGGGGTCCGAGGACCTGCTATGCCGCCGGATACGGGAGCGGCTGCTTCAGGCGCATTCGCAGAGGCAGGCCGACTCCTTCACGCACTACCACAGCCTGCTCAAGACACAGGTACATACATAACTAAAACTATTTTATTTATTGTTTTGGCGTTAAAAGTTTTCTAAGTACAGTGAAACCTCTCATTACAAGTACTTTGCATAATGAACAAAATATTTTTTTTAAAGTTGCTCCTATAACAGAGCGATATTTTGCATTAGTTACAGAGGCAAGTCGCTTTTTCACGACATTCACTTGTGAGTTGGTACTTCCGCGCCAGTCAAAACATAAAATGATTCTCTTAATGAGTAGGATTCTGGAACGAATAATGCTATTTTTGAGAGGTTCCACTGTATTTGTATACATTTAAAATGTTGTGAGAAAAATTCTTTCTGTGTTGCCAGCTTTACCTTGATTATCTCTCTTCCAGTGCCACCACAGCCTGAAGAAGCGCGCCGCCATCCTGGAGCTCCTCTCGGCGCTGTCGGCCCCCTCGGCCTCCCCGCTGCCCTCGCCCCTCGCCCCTCCCTCCGCGGCGGCGGCGCCCCCGCGCTGGACGGCCGCGCCGCCGCTGCCCCCCGCCGCGCCGGCCCCGGGCGCCGCGCGGCCGCCGGGCGAGCGCGAGGCCGTGCAGGCGGCGCTGTACGCGGCCGTCGGCGCGGGGGGCCCCGGCGGCGAGGGGGCGGGGCAGGGGGGCGCTGGGCGCCTGGCGGCCAGGATAGCCGAGCTCGGGTACCTGCATCACAACATTACCAGATATATGGATCCTTCTTCGGGGTGTATGCCGATAGGTAAAGCTTTATTTCTTAGTCTTCATTACTAAAGGTGGTGACCCATGTGGAAGCAATGACTCTTCTCCAGTTATCCCTTGACTGTGCCGCACGTAGCGCTCCAACCACCGAGGTGCCTGCTGTTGCCTTAACTTGATCGGTCCATCGTGTGGGGATCTTCCTCTCCCTCTCTTTCCCTCCAGGCTACCGATCACAACCAGTCAATACGCTATCCTCATTGTCACGCGCAACGTGTCTAAAGAACTGAAGAATCCATCGTGTACAGACATTGGCCAGGTCAAGCCATCCAAGAGAGAGACACCAAGGCTGAAGCTGATAACACCTCTTCTAATAGTACGGAAGGCCTGTTGACGACAGTCAACAGTCCGCCTCCTCCTGAGGAGTGCGACGTGGTTTCCTCCCAGCAATGAGCAAATGCTGACAAGTTCCTGACTGGCCCACACTAGATTACTTATAACTTATGAAATACTCATAACTAATTAACTAACTACATATTTCTGAGGTAGGTAGGCAAGAGAGCATAGAACACCATGCAAATTGGTCTTTGCAAATAATCTTTATCTCTTCCACATTCGTGCATCTCCTCGTATACACCAGCCGATTATTCCCATGACCTGTCCATACCCAAGTATGTAAAATACTTGATTATGTAAAATTTTTCTCGGTTTTGAAATATATTTTTGTTTCCGCAGGCTTGGTTGGAGAAGGATTAGTTTCAGCGTTTAGGAACGAGTTGACGGAGTACTATCGGTCGGCCGCCATTCTTCAATCTCAGGTTTGCTTTATTGATTTTTTGGTTTCAAAATAAAAAAATACCACTTTTTGAGTTTGCTAATGTGAACAGGACTATAATATTTTGAGCGTGTCCAAATATGAAATAATTCGGGAAGAATTTTACATATATTTCATGCTAATAAAAACTCGACTGCTAACTCACATAAGCACGTATATATTTTGTTATCTACTGTTTTTGTACCAATTGTAAAAGTTTCTGGTTGCCTTGTAGCTGAACAGCAGCGACGGGGGGGCGCTGACCCTCCGCAGGCTGAGCGTGTGGGCCCTGGAGCCCCTGCACAGACTCAAGTGGCTGGCCATCATAGGGCACGCCGGCCAACATAAGAAAGGTATCCCATCGCATTTATCAGCGCCCTTGAGGTAGTATTTTACAAATTTGGCATTTTCAAACATTATTAAACCATATCCGCTCCCAAGGCAGAGCATTTGGAGTCCACAAACTGTCTCCAGGCTTTTCTGTCGGCTGCCAGCTCCCTCGCATCCTCCCAAGTCCGCAGCAAAGTTCTGACGAGAACTGCCGACGAATTGTCAGCAGTGGTCGTCCTGGGCGGCGCGAACCTGATGCCTTGTAAAAAAGGCAAGCTTGATTAAGGCTCTCGGGAGGCATGCGGAGTACATGGCCGAGCCAACTGAATCGCCTTTTTTTACGACAGTTGTGACCAAGATTTGCTGCGTCCTACGCCTTATCTCTTCATTCCTCACAAAGTCAAACCACCGCACGCCTAAAATTCTCCGCAGACACCTATTCTCAAAGCTTAGTACACGGCTGCTTTGGTCCCTTGTAAGGTGTCATGTTTCACAGCCGTATAAGAGAACAGTTAAACATTTATTTCAATTAATATTTAAATATAAATTAAAATGGAGTTCTACAAATTAACACGTAAATAAATATTATTATTATTATCTTGGGAGAACAAAAGAAGTGTCGGAAGACTACAAAAGAGTTGATCTGACAACACAGTCACCGTGGGGTGCAGAGGCAATGACTCTTCTCCAGTTATCCCTTGACTGCGCTGCACGTAGCGCTCCAACCACTGAGGTGCCTGCTGCTGCCTTAATTTGATCGGTCCATCGTGTGGGGATCTTCCTCTCCCTCTCTTTCCCTCCAGGCTACCGATCACAACCAGTCGTTCCAGGCTATCCTCTTTGCCACGCGCAACGTGTCCAAAGAACTTGAGAATCCGTCGGGTACAGACACTGGCCAGAGTCAAGCCATCCAAAGGTAGTTCCTGGCGAATGGACTCATTGGTGCGTCTAGCTGTCCATGGCATTCGGAGCATGCGCCTCCAACACCACATATCGAAGGCATCAATTTTTCTCCTTTATCAACATAATTTTATTATTGTCTAAGTCTTTATGAGCCCTTGAGGTAGTATTTTACGAAAATGGCATTATATATTTGTTTGACCAATAGCCACTTATGGGATTGAGGCTAGAGCAGATACTTCCAGAACAAAATCTCGACTTCGAACCTTCGAAATGAAGACTCTCCGATCCATAACCGGAAACACATTGCGAGACCGAGTAAGAAATACCGACATTCGAATCATGTGTAAGACGGAGGATATCGTTAGGTGGGGACGACAACGAAGGCGATACTGGAAGGAACATATAAACAGAATGTCAGAAGACAGACTTCCACGTATCGCCCTCCAAGGCAACCCTGAAGGACGCAGACCCCCAGGCAGACCTCCGAAAAGATGGAAAGACAGCTGGGAGTCGACATCCCAAGAGCGACATGCAGAGGCACAAACAGATCCCTAGGATCTACACAAAGAAGAAGAAGAAGCATTATATATGGCTATACAAATTATTATTATTGATGGTGTTTGCATTTCCAGGCGGCGAGTTGGTGACGTGCGTGCACAGGTTCCTGTGGCACGGGGACCCCCGCGTCACGGGCCTCGTACACCAGCTACTCTCCACCGTGTGCTACCCACTCTACGTCATGCTGTGCCGGTGGTTACTGGACGGTACGTACATGTCAGCGACAACCCTTCCAAACAATAATATAACCCATATATTTTTTTTTTGACATCTCATCAAAGTTGAAGAAGAATATGGAAGTCTGGGCATTTACGGGGCTGACGACCGTCATAGGCTGGTTTAAGTGATCACTTTACACACGTGTAACATTCACCAATTCTACCCATTATTGACAACCACACTACTCAAATTCTTGGAAGTTCTATATATATATGAACCAATTAAGAAACCTTGTTCTTGAATCACTAGAACTTCACTAGAGACATCTATTGGTGAGATGAAAAGAAGCTATATTATTGAGCAAAAACTCTTATATTAGTATGTGAGGTCCGAATCCTGGATTGTAATCACATACATGAGAAACGCCAAAAAATATCATTTTCATTTTTATTATTTTAGCTCAGCCCCGTAAATGCCCAGACTTCCATATTCTTCATAATCTTTGATGAGGTGTCAAAAAATAATATGATATATAACTCCTATAGTCGGAGATAATCCAGATTTGTGAACAAGTATTTGGACACACTCAAAATGTTGATCTGGAACTGTTACAGGAGAAATAGATGACCCGCACAGTGAGTTCTTCATCGAAGGCAGAACTAGCGTGTCCATAGAGAGGCTTTGGCACGATAAGTACAGAGTAAGGTAATTATCTAGTTTATTGCTTCTTCTTCTTCTTCTGTTGCACAGTAAAAAGTTCAATAAGTGGCTTATATTTATTTTTAATACATTATGACACGTTGCGCGTGGCAACGAGGATAGCCTGGAACGATTAGTTGTGATCGGTAGCCTGGAGGGAAAGAGAGGGAGAGGAAGATCCCCCACACGATGGCCCGATCAAGTTAAGGCCGTAGCAGGCACCTCGTTGGATGGAGCGCTACGTGCAGTGCAGTCAAGGGATAACTGGAGAAGAGTCATTGCTTCTGCAAGGGTCACAACCCTCAGCAATGAGGAATAAGACGGAGAAGAAAGAATGTTATATTTTTAAGCTTTAAAAACGTTCTCATGAAAAATCAAGTTTTTTATTTATTAAATTTTTAAAAGGAGTGAGCGATATGAATTATGCATTTAAAAGAAGAAGGTACTTTGTTCTGTTTTTTTAACGGTGGGGACTGAACGGAGTCATTTGGTCGTAACGTAACACACTACCATGCGAACATTCGTATTTCAATTAAATTTTTTCAATTCAATTTATTCAATAAAAAAAATAATATATACATAACAAACAATATTCAAGGCGTATATATCAAAAGTAAGCAATAAGACTTAAAGGTGTAGAAGAATCCCGCTTCGGAAGACTCCTTCGGACACATGGAACAGATCAATATCCAATGTGATATTGTTCAACATAGCGGTAGCTCTTCCTACAGGCGTAACCATCGGCAGGTTGGTCCTGTGTATAGGAATGTAAAACAATCTATGCCGACGCTGTCTAAGGTAACTATCGGGAACATACAGACCAATGCTCCGGATAATTTCAGGATTATCGATCATACCACGCAACAATCAATAAAAATGCGTAATTAAATACACATTCCTTCTAGTCTCTAAACTATTGTAGCCAAGCATACCCTGGAGAAACTGGGTCTGGTAGAGCCAAGGATAATAGCCGTACTCTCTCATGTAGAGATACCTCAAAAACTTCTTTTGGACTTTCTCTACCATAAGAGAGTACTTAAGCTCGTGTGGCCCCCAGATCATCGAGCCACTCTCGAGTCTACTTCGCACCAAGGAGTTATAAAGAGTTCTCAGCACGCGGGTATTTTGGAAAACCCTGGCAGTACGCAGAACAAATCCTAGCATTTTCAATGCATTACCACTGACTGCCTCTATATGATCGTGAAATGTCAGGGTGCTCACAAATCTAATGCCCAGATCCCTAACATTCGATGCTCGCATCAGATTATAGTCAGTACAGCGAGCCGAGCTTGTTCCGAGTACCCCATCCGATGTTCGGATGCTCGCCGCGAATGTTACATTATGACTACATGCTCCGGTCAGTCCCCAACTCTATAAATAATTTAAGCGAAATTTAAAATGTGAACAAATTGCGTGCAGAGAGTCGATGAGGCCGGCGTTCATCACCTCGGAGCAGGCGCAGCATCTCCTGGCCGCCGGCAAGTCGGTCACCTTCCTGCGGGAAGTGTGCGGGGAGCGGGGGCCTCTCGCCGAGCGCGACCACCTCAAGAAGGTCCTGGACAACAGCAGCGGTTAGTGTATTGTCATCATTCATCAGCAACACTGCCGGAGGCAGGAGGACTACAAAGTTCTCAGTAATACAACACTGTCTTAATGAAGCCTTTACTGAAGTGTAATCATGTCCCCAATTGAGTCCATCTATCTTTACTTAAATGTAACCGAGTTCCCAATTGTGTCCCTTTACCTTTATTGAAGTGCAACCAGGTTCCCAATTGTGCCCCTCTACCTTTATTGAAGTGCAACCAGGCTCTCAATTATGTCCCTCTACCTTTACTAAAGCATAGCCAGTTTCCCAGTTGTGTTTCTCTCCCTTAACGCGTTCACTGCGTATAAAATAATGTCATATTATTTTTTGACATCTCATCAAAGATGAAGAAGAATATGGAAGTCTGGGCATTTACGGGGCTTACGACCGTCATAGGCTGGTTTAAGTGATCACTTTACACACGTGTAACATTCACCAATTCTACCCATTATTGACAACCACACTACTCAAATTCTTGGAAGTTCTATATATATGAACCAATTTAGAAACCTTGTTCATGAATCACTAAAACTTCACTAGAGACATCTATTGGTGAGATGTAAAGAAGCTTACAATCCAGGATGCGGACCTCACATACTAATAAAAGAGTTTCTGCTTAATAAAAAGCTTCTTTACATCTCACCAATAGATGTCTCTAGTGAAGTTTTAGTGATTCATGAACAAGGTTTCTAAATTGGTTCATATATATAGAACTTCCAAGAATTTGAGTAGTGTGGTTGTCAATAATGGGTAGAATTGGTGAATGTTACACGTGTGTAAAGTGATCACTTAAACCAGCCTATGACGGTCGTAAGCCCCGTAAATGCCCAGACTTCCATATTCTTCTTCATCTTTGATGAGATGTCAAAAAATAATATGAAAATAACTCCTATAATTGGAGATAATCCAGATTTTGTGAACAAGTATTTGGACACGCTCAAAATGTTGTAAAATAATGTCATATAGTAAAACTTGAATATGCAAATTTTTGATAACCTATGAATTCTATTTTTTATTTAAATATCATAAATGTTTTCCTTCATGTTACACATAAAATTGGTTCCGAATTTTTATCTTAACACGATATACAATCTTTATTTTCAACATGATGCCATTTGTATGGATAGGGGAACCGTGTTGATGTACAGAACATTTGACTAAAGTGCAACCAGGTTTCCAATTGTGTCCTTCTTTCTTTACTAAAGTACAACCGAGCTTCCAGTTATGTCCTCTTGGCTAGACACCAATCTTACTAAAGTATCAAAATGATCTTTATGTCTGATTAATGTTCTCCATTCCCAGTGGAGCTGCTGTTCTCGGACGGGCCGCAGCTGCAGGCGCTGATGTCCTCGGCCTACCTGGGCGTGTCGCGGCGCCTGCTGGACGCGCTGCTGGGGCCGCACAAGCTGCTGGCGCACCTGGCCGCCCTGCGCGCCTACCTGCTGCTGGCCCAGGGGGACTTCGTGCAGCTGCTCATGACCCTACTCGAGTGAGCCGCCGCATTCCATCCTCTCTAGCGACATTGTCAACACATTTCGAACGGGTGTTTTTTTACGCCTGCGGACTGCTGGCGACGGGATTTGATAATTGTTTACATATAGTTTAGACAATAACCTTTCCCTCCCGGTGATACGTATTGACTACAACTCGATTTTAAAAATGAGAATATCAATTTGAAATATATTAGATACGGACACAGATTTTTTTTATTCCTCCGTAATATAATTACGTAAAACATAAAAGTATTATAATACAAAGTAATTCATTTGCAGCAACGGAAATACTTTTGTGAAAAAATCGGGGATAGAATCACCAATACACAAACGTTTTTCAGTGTGTGCGTGTGTACCGTTTTGCGTATACGCATATTGTAGCATGTCTAGTAGTGCGCTGATTGTCCTTAACGCGGTGGTCGTGTCGCTACGCTAGCTATTGCAGCTACTTGTGGTTTTTTTTTTTCTTGTTTTCAGATACTAACCAGTCCACCTGCGTAGTGTAATGGTCAGCACGCTCGTAAAGTGTGTTAACTATTTGACTAACCATCACGCTGCTTATCCACAGGGGTAGGCAGAGAGAATAGAACGCCTCACCACTTCTCTGTCTTTGAAAAATGAACTTTGCCACTTCTACAACATTCGTGCATCTTGCATCTCTTCATACATACCCATCAATTATTCCATTTTTTAAACATGATTTTGTATGAATGTGTGGTATCTGCCTCCTTAGTGTAAATATGGAAGTCTGGATATTTACAAGGCTTACAACCTGTCATAGACTGGTTTAAGTGATCACTTTATACATATGTCACATTCAACCTTTCTACCAATGATTATACATGTGTATAAATTGATCCCTGAAACCAGCCTATGACAGGTCGTAATCCTGGCAGATACCCAGAGATATCGATATAAATAACTCCCAAGTGCACAAACCCAGATTTGTGAACCCAGATTTGTCCGAATCGCCACCTCTATACAGTAGAATCGCGATATAACGAAATCCAAGGGACCAAAAAATATTAATTCGTAATAACGAATTCCCACATATAACGAATTTTTTTAAATCATACTTAGTATGTATATGTTGCGCGCCGTTGCAAAAAATGTTGCGCGGCTTTTCAAAAAGATCGCAAGTTCTGCAAACAAAGGAGGAAGGGGGCCATAGGGAACTGAATATCTACATATTTTCACTAGTTTTCTTATTAACCTTACGGTGATAAAAGTGCCGCGGGAATCGATGATACTCGTATGTATTTTGTACACAATATGAGAATGTGATTTTAAAACAGGAAAAACGTAAATATTCCTAGTTGCTTTTACTGGCCATATTTAAAGTTGAAATATAACAATTTTGTAATGTTGGGTCTGGTAAATATGTATCTGAAAATGAGAATAATAACATCAAATATAATAATAATAATATCACAAGTAGCCGCCAAAGCCGAGAACGAGAGCGGCTTGCGCGCTACTGACGGCCAGTGTTGTCAGACGTCAAAGAGTAGTTTTCGATATTGAGATTGCGAAATTACGAAATTGCGAAATTACGAGACGGCGAAAAAAAATTTTTTTCCAAAATTTACGCGATGATTTTTTTTTTCGCCGTCGCTAAAAATTTCCTAAATTCCGTTATAATCCTTCAAATTCCGTTTGATCTCTTTATTCCTTCAAAATCCGTATAAAACGGACAAATTCGTATTTGTCCAAATTGTCCGTCATATTTAATATTCCTAGTTGCTTTTATTGGCCATATTTAAAGTTTAAATAAAACAATTTTGTAATGTTGGGTCTGGTAAATGTTATTCATAATGTCATTCATTTGCAGCGACGGAAATAAATAATTTGTAAAAAAATCGGGAATCAAATCCTAACATAAAATCGTAAAAATACACAAACGTTTCTGTGTTTGCGCGTGTGGCGTGCTTTGTAAGTATGCGTGTCGTACGTCGTAACACATTACTCCGCTAGCCCAATAGTGTGCAGATTGTCTTACCCGACACTACGCCCCACTTAGGGCGCTTGTCCACTACCCGAAATTCCGTGTAATTTTACTGTCCGGCACGTCAGTTAGCGTTTTAAAATGACGATTGGCTTGGATTGGCTTGTGCTTTTGTCCATCTTTCTTCGGATCGGAGCTCTTGATCGGTGCGTGAATACGTTGCGCGTAAATTCGATCGTAAAATCGTCGTTTTAAAACGCAAACTGACGTGTCGGATGGACGGTAAAATTATTCCGTGTAGTGGACAAATGCCCTTACGATGTAGATAAAAGACGGATGCAATTTGAGGATTATTATTGTCAACAGAATCATTTCATTCAGATAAAAAGATGGATTGTAATTTGAGAATTATTATTGTCTACCATTGAGATAAGCAGGTGGACTGATTATGGGAGAGAATATACTTGAGAATTTTTATGGCCTACAGAAATAATTTCATTGAAATAAGAAGAGAGATTATAACTACATCGCCTACTTTCAAAATCCGCCAGATCCATATAAGTCGATTTTACAAAAAAAAATCCAAATTCTCCGGATAACATTTATGTTTCAAAGATTTGTCTATGTTTATATAAAATATTTTAAAATAGAGAATTTTCCGTACTCAAAAAAAACACGAGACACAAATCGATAATGACGTCATCTTAACTTTTGACCTATCTCCGCTCTCTGATTGACCGATATGGGTCAGAAGGCAAGTTTCATGAATATATCGGAATTTGAAATACAACGCTGTTTTTAAGTATTTTTTAGCGGGGTTTTCAAGTATTTAAAAATTTTGAACAATAAAAACCACAACTGGCATTCCGATAGAGTATTTATTTTCTGTCTTATTTTAAATCTTATAAAACTGGATCTAGCGGATTTTGAAAGTAGGCGACACAACTAAAGAATTATTATTGCTAAAGTAAATCATTTCACTGACTCATTGACTCTAATTACTAATTACTCAAGCTGATGGGATATTGTATTGAATTACTTTTAAAAATCGCCATAAAACCATCCGCATATGGTGCGGCGGCGCGGCTAATTTTATCTTAACATTTTTTATTTCCGCGCGGCGCCGTGGCGGCGTGGCTTTGAAATATTTTTATCATAACATTTTTTATTTGTTATAAATTTACTTAAATGTATTGGCACTTTTCCGTACGGGACAAAAGTGATTTTGTTATACATAATAACGGGATTTCGTTATATAAATGCATTTTTGTATGAAAAATTAGTTTTAAGGAATAAATTTGTTTTTTTTTTTCGATATACGTCATTTTTCGATATATCGCGATTACTTATATCGCGATTCTACTGTATATCCGAGCAAAGTCCAATCCTTTTATTCCTGCATTGAATATTTCTTCTTCTTCATGCATTAACCCTCGATTTGGTTCCTCGCAGGCCGGAGCTGAACAAGCCGGCCAGCCAGCTGTACGTGCTGAACCTGACCTGCGTGCTGGAGGCGGCCATACGTGCCACCAACGCGCAGTACCACGACCCTGACACACTCAACCGCCTCTACGTGAACCTCTTCCCACCGTCTGCTGGTAAACTATCAATCTTTTTTTTTAGATAGGAATTGCATTTCTTATGTACATTTTGTCCGCCTCCGTAGTGTAATGGTCAGCACGCTCGGCTACCGTTCTGGAGTTCCCGGGTTCGATTCCCAGGGGGGGTCAGATAAATATAAGTGATTTTTTCACTGTAATATTTATTCAATACTGAATTCTGGTACATGAAGAGGAGGGCTGATCACCTTTCGTTCATGTGTAAACGATCAAGATAACACTGCGTTTATATGAAGCAGTGCCCTATGCACCATTGGGGTGCGGATAAGGGTTTTATTATATATGTACAAGGTTTATAGATCATTACGTGGATTATTGTTTCATCTAGTTAGATGAAACTTTATTTAGTTAAATAAATATGTTTTATTTGAATCTGTGTTGGGAACAGGAGGGATAATCTAGTGTGGGCCAATCAGGAACTTCTCAGCATTTGCTCATTGCTGGGAGGAAACCACGTTGCACTCCTCAGGAGAAGACGGACTGTTGACTATCATCAACAAGCCTTCCGTTCTATTAGAAGAGGTGTTATCAGCTTCAGCCTTAGTGTCTCTCTCTTGGATAGTTTGACTCTGGCCAGTGTCTGTACAAGACGGATTCTTCAGTTCTTTGGACACGTTGCACATGCCAATGAGTATAGCCTAACAACTGGTTGTGTTTGGTATCCTGGAGGGAAAGAGAGGGACAGGAAGATCCCCACACGATGGACCGATCAAGTTAAGGCAGCAGCAGGCACCTCAGTGGTTGGAGCGCTACGTGCAGCGCAGTCAAGGGACAGCGCAGTCAACTGGAGAAGAGTCATTGCTTCCACAAGGGTCACAACCCTCAGTAATGAGGAATAAGACGGAGAAAAATAGGTGTCTCTACTTGATAAGTGGACAAACTCAAATTTGCGAACAATGATTTGGACAGTATAATATTAATATTATATAATGTAATATTTGATTACGCATTTTTATTCATTGCTACGCGGTATGATCGATTATTCTGAAATTATCCAAAGCATTGGTCTGTATGTTCCTGATAGTTAGCTAAGACAGCGTCGGCATAGATTGTTTCACATTCCTATACACAGGACCAATCTGCCGATGGTTATGCCTGTAGGAAGAGCTACCGCTATGCTGAACAATATCACGCTGGATATCGATCTGTTCCATGTGTCTGAAAGAGTATTCCGAAGTAGGATTCTTCTACATATTTAGCTTATTTTAGATTTTTGTTAATGTATTACGCCTTAAATTTAAGTTTGTAATGTGTATGTTTATTATAAATAAATAAATTGAATTGAATTGAAAATTGATGTTTTGTCTCCTCAGAGGACACGGGTTGGGACGTGTTCTCGCTGTTCTACCGCGTGGAGGGCCCGCTGGGCACGCTGCTGGAGCCGGAGGCGGCCGCGAGCTACCGCAGGCTGTTCTCGCACCTGTGGCGCGCCAAGCGCATGGAGCACGCGCTGGCGCACATGTGGCGCCGCCACGCCACCGCCGCCCGTGGGGCCGCGCGCGTCGCCGAGGCGCAGCCCCTGCTGCGCAGGCTGCATGCCCTCAGGTCGGTTACCCCTTACCACCACTCCACCAGCTCCATTATCAACTGTTCCCTGTGTCACTTTGTTCCACAAGCTCCAACATCAATTGTCACTTTGTTCCACCAGCCCCAACATCAAGTGTCACTTTGTTCCACCAGCTCAAACATCAAGTGTCACTTTGTTCCACCAGCCCCAACATCAAGTGTCACTTTGTTCCACCAGCCCCAACATCAAGTGTCACTGGATGTTGATTTTGTTCCACCAGCTCCAATATCAAGTGTCACTCGACATATATTTTGTTCCATCAGCTGACTACCGGTTTTGAAATAACCATTCCAATATCAAGTGTCACTCGGTATATATTTTGCTCCATCAGCTGACTACCAGTTTCAAAATAACCATTCCAACATCAAGTGTCACTCGACATATATTTTGTTCCATCAGCTGACTACCAGTTTCGAAATAACCATTCCATCATCGAGTTTAAAGTTGCCTGATGATGGAACGGTTATTTCAAAATGGCTAGTCAATACGATGCAGTGCCCTATGCACCATTGGGTGCGGATAAGGGTTAGAAGAAGAAGTTTGAGAGGAGTGTGGGTTTGTGGCAGGTCGGAGATGACACACCTCACGAAGGAGCTGCAGTACGCGGTGTTTGTGGTGGTGGAGTGCGCCTGGCAGGCGCTGCAGGCGGGCGCGGGGCGGGCGCGCGCGCTGGACGAGCTGCTGGAGGCGCACCGCCGCTTCCTGGACACGCTGGCCGCGGGGGCGCTGCTGGACGACCGGACCAAGGTACTCTATGCTGTCAGGCTAGCCAACTAAACTGTGTGCGAGTTGCATCAGTGCCAACATTGAAATAATTGTTTTTTTTTCAAATACAAAGAGAATTTATATAAAGTGCCTACATACATATAATTATCTTCTTCTTCTTCTTATTGTAGACCTTGCGGCCTGTTTTTAATTAGCGATTAGCTTCCTGCGACGTCGATTCCTATAATTTAGGTCATAGTAAAGGGTATAAAGGTATAGGTATTATAAGTAGAACTAGAATAATAGTGTTAATATAAAATACAAAAAATACTTGACTATCAGAAAACAAAAATTATAATTATAATTTTTTTAATAAAATTAAAAACATAAAAAAGATGAAAACGTAAAAAGTAAAAAGTTAGCAAGCACGTACCACGTGATACGTCTACAAGAAAAAGGAGCTTAAATCTGTCTCTTCAATAAATAATCCAAGCAAAATTAAATCTACACAAACTTAGGTAATTAACATCTAACAAATAGTCTTTGTGGAATAAGTTGAACAGTTTTGGAGCTATGAAAAATGAGTGTCTTTGCGCAAGTCTGGATTGACAAAAATGGATTTCTAATAAATTATTCATTCTCACTGAACAACAAGGGCCCAGAGCAGCCGTGTACTGAGCTTCGAGAATAGGTGTCTGCGGAGAATTTTAGGCGTGCGGTGGTTTGACTTTGTGAGGAATGAAGAGTAAGGCGTAGGACGTAGCAAATCTTGGTCACAACTGTCGTCAAGAAAAGGCGATTCAGTTGGCTTGGCCATGTACTCCGCATGCCTCCCGAGAGACGCCATCAAGCTTGCCTGTTTTACAAGGCATCAGGTTCGCGCCGCCCAGGACGACCACTGCTGACAATTCGTCGGCAGTTCTCGTCAGAACTTCGGGACGCGGATCTGACTTGGGAGGATGCAAGGGAGCTGGCAGCCGACAGCTTGTGGAGCTATGCTCCACCTAGGGAGCGGATATGGTTTAATTAATTATTGAGCAATTTCATTTCAGGACCTGCAATCCTATCTCGGCAACGTGTACGCAGAGATACTCACCCTGCAGGAGTACGAGGGCAAGCTGTACGCGCGCATCGCCCAGGAGAGCGACCGCCGCAGGGCCATCGAGGCGCTCAAGGCGGAGCGCACAGCCAAGGGCGAATACGGCATCACCGCGCCCGAGGAGGCCCGGAACGAAGAGGACCGCCTGCTCTTCCTGCAGTACCTCGCGGAGAGAAAGGTCGATCTCAAAGTGCTGGCGCGGACGTACGCGGGGCACGTCAAAACCTTCCTTTTGAAGCTGGCCCTCCAGAACGAAGTCAACCTGCAGTTCCTCTTGTTCCGGCTCGATTACAACGATTTCTACAAGCGCGGAGATTCAAAACTGCACGAACCCCTGACTTACCAGCACAAGCGGCTGTCCGGGGTCGGGCTGAAGGGCCATCGGAGTGCCGTGGCCCCCAGGCAGCACTGACACACTGTGGGGGGGCACATTGCCACCCTGATATACTCGTCTTGCTGTTTTAAATATGGCAAATTAGACCCCGCGGGAGAATCTTGTGTACAAATAAACGAGCTTGAGATATCAAATTGATTATGTAAAAGTGTTCTCAAATATATTTAGGTACTTTAAATTGTTAAATGAGCGAGCATTCGTAACAGTTATGAAGTTACTAACCTAACCTCAAATAAATAAAAAAAAAAGTCTATGATGAATTACATAGAAACTGTAACTGTATAGATGTGGATTTTTTATTAAAGCATTATTGACTAACCTAACTTCAAATCAATGAAAAATTAATATTTGATGAATTCCATAGAAACTGCAATTGTGCAGATGTGGATATTTTTATATTTGCATTATTGACTATAATAACGTAACCTAAAATCAATATTGAATAGTTTCAGATGGATTAATAATTGAATGATAAATTCCATAGAAATTGCAATTGTGTAGATGCGGATTTTGTTACTGTTGCTTTATTATACTGTCAATATTTTTCTACTGTTCTATGGATTTTACCACAGATTATCTGCATACTATTTGGGTAAGGTATGAGGTACATGTATCTCTATCAAAGTGTCATAAGCCGGTAGCTCAGGTCAAAAAAAATCATGTTGTCTCACTCTTACATTATGGTATTACCTGACAGACCATAAGTACGAGTGAGTAGGAAGATGTGCCATTCAGATCTTGATTATTATTATTACATTTTCGTTTTAAGAAATTCGGCATTTAAAATATTCCTTAGATTTTAATAATAAAAAGATTGTGCCTATAAATTGTTTTAATTATGAAGGATTTTTTTTGTTTTTTATTTTTTATTGTTTAAACTTGTAATGTTTTAAAATGATACCTAATTTTAAAATATTTTTTTATTGCCATGTGTATAGTGAAAAAGACTATCTAATAAAAATGTTTTTAAATGTTTTTAGTTGTTTTATTACTGATTATTGTTGTCTACTAAGGACTCCTGGTACCAACTGAGGCATACAAAATTCTTCTTCTGACCCTTATCCGCACCCCAATGGTGCATAGGGCACTGCATTGTATAAAAGCAGTGTTATCTTGATTGTCAAAAGCACGAAGGAAAGGTGATCAGCCTTCCGCTTCAGGTACCAGTTCAGGGTCATATTAAATAAATATTAGACTGAAAAATCACTAATATTTATTTTGACCCTCTTGGGACCTCCAGCGTGGTAGCCTAACGCGCTTACCACTACACTATGGAGGCGGACAATAAAAAAAAACATTTCTTGTCATCTCACATATCGCTCACTCCTTTCAAGAACGTCATAAATCAAAAATCGACAATTTTCAGTTGTGCATGTTTTCGGAATGCCCAGAAAATGTACTTTATCCCAGCAAAAGCGGCATATTTTTTACTTAATATTTACCCGCTACAGGGCAGAAAGTGTTGTTTTTGCATTTTGAAGAAAAGGTATTGTTTAATTATTTTTTTAAATAAACTAAATATTTTTGAAATGGAAAAAACCTTCAGGTTTTGCCTAAAATGATCTGTTGCACAGTAATAAGTGGCTTGATATTTATTTTTAATACATTGTGTTATATTTTTAAACTTTAAAAACGTTCTCCTGAAAAATCAAGTTTTTTTATTTATGACATTCTTGAAAGGAGTGAGCGATATATGAAGAAGAAAATGGAAGTCTAACCATTTACAGGGTTTATGACCTGTCATGGGCTGGTTAAGTGATCACTTTACACATGTTTAACCTTTACCATTCCACCCATGATTGATAGCCACACTACTCAAATTTTTGGAACTTAAACATATATCATCAATGTCATGACACTTGACACATGACACTATTTTGAAATCAATGACACGTCATTGATTTCAAAATAGCCATCTATGGTTGGATTGAGAAAGCTTTTATTTGGCAGAGACCCTTGTATTTAATGAGTGAAGGAAAAACGGTAAAACTAAGTTCTGAGGTTATACATGTAGTAGGAAATAGGAGCAGAGGAAGACCGAGGAAAACTCGGCATGATCGAGCATTTCAAATATGGCATGGTCAAATCAGGAGATAGAAATAATTGCCCGGTATGTATGAGGAGATGCATGAATGTGGAAGAGGCAAATATTGTTTGCAAAGGCAGACTGGTGTGGCATTATATTCTCTGCCTACTCCCGCGGAGAAGCAGCGTGATGGTTAGTAAGTAGTAGTTAGTTCTATACTTATATATATATATATATATATATATATATATATATATATATATATATATATATATGTATATGTATATGTATATGTATATGTATATGTATATGTATATGTATATGTATATGTATATGTATATGTATATGTATATGTATATGTATATGTATATGTATATGTATATGTATATGTATATGTATATATATATATATATATATATATATATATATATATATATATATATATATATATATATATATATATATATATATATATATATATATATATATATATATATATATATATATTTTTATACTTATATATACTTTAGAATCATCAAAAAAATTGCAGAACACTCATTCAGGCACCACGGAACATACTTTGGGAAACCCTGTACTTAAATAAATTAATAAATAACTCAATAATATTTTTAACTTTTGGTTTTATTATATTAAACACCCCTTATATACAAATAAAAAAACCTACTTACATTGATTTTATGACTTAATACTAAATATTATCTGCTCCTTATCCACACAGAATGGTGCATAGGGCACTGGATCACATTGACGCAGTGTTATATTTATATTTGACCTTTCCCTTATGGTGGTAAAAAGAAAATATGTTGCTAATAGCATTGATCATGTTAAAAAAAATTGAGGAAAAAAACTCACTCCAGATACAGTTTTGTCCGCAGAAACTCACTCCTGGATAGGTCAATGTAATATAATATAATACAATTAACAATCAACTTGACGATGCAACAATTTGATACAGTGCCCTATGCACCATTGGGTGGGGATGAAGTAAGAATAATATTGATGTTTAGGTGTTGAATTTGAGGTCCTATTCATTTGGGTTCTCAATTTTGGGTATGATGTCTTTTTTTTCATCCAATTCCGGTACCTGAAAACAAAAAGACATCATTTTCTATGAAACGGGAATTAATGTAAAAATTAAACACTCGTACAAGTTTTTCACTTCGAATTGGACGAATTACTCGTTATGCGAATTACTCGTTATGCGAATTACTCGTTATGCGAATTACTCGTTATGCGAATTACTCGTTATGCGAATTACTCGTTATGCGAATTACTGTTATGCGAATTACTCGTTATGCGAATTACTCGTTATGCGAATTACTCGTTATGCGAATTACTGTTATGCGAATTACTCGTTATGCGAATTACTCGTTATGCGAATTACTCGTTATGCGAATTACTGTTATGCGAATTACTCGTTATGCGAATTACTCGTTATGCGAATTACTCGTTATGCGAATTACTCGTTATGCGAATTACTCGTTATGCGAATTACTCGTTATACGAATTACTCGTTATGCGAATTACTCGTTATGCGAATTACTCGTTATGAGAGGTTCCACTGTATTATTCTCCTCAACTTATTATTCAACTCGACCGCAGATTGTACCGAGAACTGGCACGCGAAAGAAGGTAGGACGGGGTTTATACCCTAAGGCGTGACCAGTGCAGTTGGTGAAGTAGACGAGTGAAAGTATCGGGGCTAGTTACCTTCCTGGCGATGGTGCAATGCGAGCGGAGGTGCAGCTTGAGCGTCATGGTGACGGGGAACTTCTTGTCGCAGATGTTGCAGCCGTACGGCCGCTCCCCGCTGTGCTGGCGGAAGTGGGTCCTCAGCGTGGTGGACTGCATGAAGCTGCGATTGCACTCCTGGACATGCAGACATCCAATATCACACACTAAGATCAACTTTTGGAAAATGAATAGTAAAATTTAAATCTATATTATCACATTGTTGTCGGGCGGTTTTGTTCATCAACCCTGACCCTAATTTTACACAGACAGTCTGCCGCTCGATCCTCAGTATACTTATCACAAGTTACTTCCAGTATGTGGAATATTGTGGATGTGACTGTGAAGAGTTGGCAGAAATCGTGGCTTGGCAACATTCCGGGATGAGAGAAGTGGACGAGTCATTCCAGATGGCGCAGGATCGCGAAGCCGTTGCCATAGTGATCGCCAACTACGGGGGGACCTAACAAGGCACATGAATAAGAAGATGATGTGATGAATGTCGCTCACGCTGCAGACGTAGGGGCGCTCGCCGGTGTGCACGCGCAGGTGCTTGGTGAGGTCGGGCCGCACCACGAAGCGCAGCGGGCAGTGCGGGCAGGAGAAGTGGCGCCCGGAGGCGTGCAGGCGCGCCGCGTGGCTGCGCAGGTGCTCCAGCCGGTTGAACGTCGCCTGGCACAGGTCGCAAGCATAGCCCCTAAAACAAACACGACAATTAGACCACCTGAAACAAATATGATCATAATACCCCCTGAAACAAACATGATAATTAGACCCCTTGAAACAGACATGACAATTGGAACCATTGAAACAGACATCGCTCACTCCTTTCAAGAACGTCATAAATCAAAAATTGTCAATTTTTAGTTTTGCGTGTTTTCGGAAAAATGTACTATATCCGAAAATGTACTATACCGGAAAATGTACTATATCTATACCCAGAAAATGTACTATATCGCAGCAAAAAAGGCATATTTTTAACTTAATATTTACTACCCGCTACAGGGCAGAAAGCGTTGTTTTTGCATTTTTAAGAAAAGGTATTGTTTAATTATTTTTTTTAAATATACTAAATATTTTTCAAAAGGAGAAAAAAATCTTCAGGTTTTACCTAAAAAGATCTGTTGCATAGTAAAAAGTTCAGTAAGTGGCTTGATATTTATTTTAATACATTGTAAAATATTTTTAGACTTTAAAAACGTTCTCCTGAAAAATCAAGTTTTTTGATTTATGACGACGTTCTTCAAAGGAGTGAGCGACATGACAATTGAACCCCTTGAAACAAACATGATTGTACTCTCTGAACATAATACCCAACAATTTGTGCTCACCTATCGCCCGCCGAGTGTGTCCTGATGTGGGCTTCCAGGGCGTTGCTCATGAAGAAGGCTTTGGGGCACTTAGGGCACATGTACTGCACTATGTGTTGCTGTAAAAATGTTATTTTATACGCGTTTTAATGAACAATTTCAATTCAATTTATTTATTTATAATTTACATACACATTACAAACTAAATTTAAAGCATATACATTAACAGAAAATCAAAAATAGGCAAAAATACTCTTTTCATTAATTGATTCGGCAGTCACTTTGTGGTAAAATCTATCCATTTTTAATTAATGTTTTACTTAGTAAATACCACTATTTCTTAAAATCTACTGTGACACGTGTTTCGATGCATTCCGCATCATTTTCGGTGTTTGAAAATGATGCGGAATGCATCGAAACACGTGTCACAGTAGATTTTAAGAAATAGTGGTATTTACTAAGTAAAACATTAATTAAAAAAAAAAAAAAATACTCTTGTTGAAGATGCAGAAGAATCCCGCTTTGGAATACCCCTCCCGACACACAGAACAGATCAATATCTAGTTTGATATTGTTTAGCATAGCGGTAGCTCTTCCTACAGACATAACCATCTGCAGGTTGGTCCTGTGTATAGGAATGTGAAACAATGTATGCCGACGCAGTCTTAGGTAACTATCGGAAACATACAGATAACTTCAGGATTATCCTTCATACCGCGCATTCCATACGTGTTGGTACCAGGACTCTAGGGGTTGGTATGTAAGGAGATGCGGTCGGCCGGGGACGGTGTTACCTTCATGTGATCGTCCATGTCCTTCATGGTGTTGCAGGTGACGTTGCAGATCTGGCAGGTGGCGGAACACACCTTGGCCCTGCCGTTCCCGGTGCCAGTCTGCACCGTGTTGAAGCCGTGCGTGGACCGGTAGTGATTGGTCATGGACATCTTGGTCTTGAACGTGTTCCCGCACAGTGAACACATGAAATTTTTGGTCTCTGCAAATTGTAAAACATTTAACATTAACAACATTTTAAGTGTGTCCAAGTACTTGTTGACAAATCTGGATTATCTCCAATCATAGGAGCCATTTCATATTATTTTTTTTGCATTTTTACGTTTTTTTTTGCATTTTTGGACTAAGTAGATTCTACTTAGTCCAAAAAGGCAAAAAAAACCTACTACAAAAAAAATGTCCCTTACTGTGTTTTAAGTTTGGACAGCCGATGTGTAACATTCACCAATTCTACCTATGATTGGCAACCACACTTCTCAAATTATTGTTCTATATATATGATTCAGCTTCGAAACATTGTGTTTGTATCACTAGAATTTCACTAGAGACATCTATCGGTGAGATGAAAGAAGCTTTTTATTGAGCAGAAACTCTTTAATTTGTATGTCTCTTGCTCTCTACCAGTGTGTAAAAGACGCTTTTGAGCGTTTCCCGCAAACAATGTGTCAAGTGATCGCTGATTGGGCCGGCTCAGTGTAGGCGCCGGATCACACAAGGGTTCGGAATTGATCCGGGAAGGCGAACTCACCGCTGTGGATCAGCTTGTGGACGTTGAGCTGCTGGGTGGAGCGGAAGGCCTTCTTGCAGATGGGGCACGGGTAGGGCTTCAACCCGGAGTGTCTGCGCATGTGATTGACCAATCTGGAAACAACAGGAAATCTCAATTTGACACTCAATCGGATACAGCGGTGGAATATATTTAATGGGATAGAATATACTATAAATTAAATTAATTATATACATGTAAATCTAAGAAAAAGAGATAAAAAATTATTATAATGAAAAGAAACCATATTACCAACAAACATGAACAATAAATAATAAGTGTAAGTCCCTCTCCAAGCACAAGAGCTTAGTCTCTTAATTGGAGTGAACTGTGTTATTAATTTTGAGATTGTAAAAGTGGAAATTTCTAGAAAATGCATATAAATTATACAAAAAACCTATTGAAATCATATTATATAATTTTAAAAAAAAAGTTGGAATAACGCACCCATCTTTGGTTCTAAAGCCTTTTCCACACTCCTGACACAAGTAGGGCAGTTCGTTAGTGTGTATCCTCTCGTGATTCTTCAGGTGATGGCCATAGTTGAATGCTGCAACAATAAAAAACATTGATCATGCATTTGTACGTTATGCAAACTTGTTGCAAGGCAAGTCCCATTCTTGCAAGGTGATATTATCTAGTTGCAAGGCAAGTCCTGTTCTTGTAAGGTGATATTATCTAGTTGCAAGGCGATTCTTGTTCTTGCAAGGTGACATAACCTACTTGCAAGGTGATATTATCTTGTTGCAAGGCAAGTCTCATTCTAGAGAGGCGACATTACATCGTTGCAAGGCATAGTTCATTCTAGCGAGGCAACATTACCTAATTGCGAAGCAAGTCCTGTTCTCGCAAGGCGACATTACCTAGTAAGGAGGCAAGTCCTGTTCTCGCAAGGCGACGTTACCTAGTCAGGAGGGATGACCTATTTGCGAGGCTAGTCCTGTTCTAGCAAGGCGACCTTACCTTTATGGCAGTATCTGCAGGGCAGGCGGCCCACGGGGCGGTGGGAGGTCATGTGCATGCGCAGGTGGCGCCGCGACGGGAAGGCCTTGGGGCAGAACTTGCACACGAAGGGGCCCGGCGAGCCCTTGGGGAAGTGGTGCATGGCGTGCTGGTGGATCTCCAGGTCGAACTTGCTCGAGTACAGGATGTGGCGGCAGTCCCCCATCTGGGAAAATGTTACAATAACAATAAAAATTACATTTTGACATCTCAACATGGATGAAGAAGAATATGGAAGTCTGGGTATTTACAGGACCAGTCATAGGCTGGTTAAGTGACCACTTTACACACGTGCAACATTCACCATTCTATCTATGATTGACACACAGATGGTATTGAATTTGACAAATTGTGAAAGCATTCATTCATCTCACCTTACCTCAGATGGTGTTGAATTGGATTGAGTTTGGAAACAAGAATAATGTTGTACCCGAATCTCAGAGATGAGATGAAAATAATATTTTATCGCTTACCCTGCACACATAAGGATTATCGGGGTCATGGATCCGCTGATGGTTTGCAAGAACGACGCTGTCTCGGAACGTCTTATGGCAAATGGTGCACAAATTCTTCTTTGGCGATTTCTTCAATTTTTTTACTGGAACTTTGAGCGAGGCGCTGATGTCATCTACGGGAGAATAAAATAATTATCAAAATTGGGTATTATACTTTTAACCTTTCCCTTACAGTGCTAAAAAACTTCCACATGTTGAGTGATATGTATTTTGTACACCATATGAAAATGTGAAAGCTTGCGTAACCGATAGCAGGAGAGGTCGATATTAATGAAAAGGAGCCGCTGCCTGTACCTGCATTTCCAGAAGCGTGTACACTCTTTGAAAGAAAACTTTCTACAACGCACATTCAATTACCGATGCTGAAAAAAATACTATTTGCAAAGCCGAAAATATACTATTGACTTATGAAAATAAAACAGTTAAAAAACAAAAGTATTTTTTAAAATTCTATTCAGGTTTGTATTTTTTTTTAATAAATACATTTGCATCTGAAACATGTATTCTTCTTAGAATTTTAGCCTACGAATGGTTATGCAGATTGGGAGGACGGTATTTTTACTCGGTCGTATCTATTTGCGTATTGACCTCTTAATCCCGCATTCGTTGTTTTCCCGCATTCATAGTTTATTTTAATCGGTCCCTTTAAAAACGATAGATAGAGGTTTCACTGTATTCACATTTTTCCCGTTTTTAAATCACATTTTCATATGGTGTACATATCACTCTAACACGTGGAAGTTTTTTAGCACCGTAAGGGAAAGATGCTTTTAATATACAAAATATAGTATAGCACATTTTGTATGTAGAAATGTCTAGTTAATGAATTGAAATTATTTTTTTTACAACAATATTAAACAAATAAAAATGACTGTGGGGGAGATATCGCTCACTCCTTTCAAGAACGTCATAAATCAAAAAACGACAATTTTAAGTTGTACATATTTTAGGAATGCCCAGAAAATGTACTATATCCCAGAAAAAGAAGCATATTTTTAACTAAATATTTACTCGTTACAGGGCAGAAAGTGTTGTTTTTGCATTTTGAAGAAAAGGTATTGTTTAATTATTTTTTTAAACAAACTAAATATTTTTCAAATGGAGAAAAAACCTTCAGGTTTTACCTAAAAAGATATGTTGCACAGTAAAAATTTCAGTAAGTGGCTTGATATTTATTTTTAATACATTGTATTATATTTTCAAACTTTAAAAACGTTCTCCTGAAAAATCAAGTATTTTGATTTATGACGTTCTTGAAAGGAGTGGGCGATATGTGCGGGAATGTGAGCATCAGGAAGCGTTAGGGGGTCGATTGATATAGTCTAGAACCTGCATCGGATGGGAGCGCGGAGGCAGCCAGTACCGGCATGATGTGCTTTATCATGTGGACCCTGAGCAGCATGAGGTCCCGCGATCTGCGCTCGCAGTACCCGCACTGGAACCTCTCTATGAGCTTGTGGTTCGCCACCAAGTGATCGTAGACAGCCCTGGAACAGAGACCCAATTATATATCGTAGTCGTACAGGAGAAAGTGACCAACTAACAAAACGTAAAATGTTCAGGAGGGCCATTTAAGTCACTTTTGCTTGGCAATAAAATAAACATCAATGCAATTAATAATAATAAATAAAACCCTTATCCGCACCCAATGGTGCATAGGGCACTGCGTCATATAAACGCAGTGTTATCTTGATCGTTTACACATGAAGGAAAGGTGATCAGCCCTCCGCTTCAGGTACTAGTCCAGGGTAATATTGAATAAATATTACAGTGAAAAAATCACTTATATTTATTTTACCCCCCTTGGGAATTGAACCTGGGACCTCCAGAACGGTAGCCGAGCGTGCTGACTATTACACTATGGAGGCGGACAAAAATTCAGTTAGCCATTTTTAACAAGTCAATTTATTACACTTTCAAGTTCAAAATCCTTTGGGATTTTTTCAGGGCAATATTAAGCTAGTAAGATATCAAATAGTTAATGATCTAGTTTTTGTAACAAATGCACTTGGTCACTTTCTCTCCTGTATGACTAAGATATTTGTAATATTTTATTCATATCTCACATCCTACAGAGGTACAGCGCTTGTGCACTACAAGAATTTTACCGTCCGGCATTCCGGTTAGCACGATAAAACGGATGATTGGCTTGTGCTTTTGGCTGTCTTTCTTCGGATCGGTGCGCTTGATTAGTGCGTGATCACGGTGCGCGTAAATTCTTCTTCTTCTTCTTCTTATTGTAAGCCTTGCGGCCTATTTTTAAGAGGGATTAGCCTCCTGCGACGTCGATTCCCAGCTATCGACCCATCTCTTTGGTGGTAAATTTTATCATGCTAAACTGTCGCAGTCACTTTTATTTAAAAAAAAAAATGACTGCCGGACGGTAAAATTCCGTGTAGTGCACAAGTGCATTTGCTTCAATTTGCTTCACACTATATTGATGGGGAAAATTGAGGGTAGCATGGTCCTGGCAGAAGGCAAACGTCTTAGCTGTGCAATATAAGGGATTGGACTGGGATAAGATATGTGGGGGAGCTGTTCCGGATCGCGCAAGATAGAGAATCCTGTGTGATTGCCAACGTCGTGACTTGATATGGCACAGGAAGAAGATTGATATCTCAACATAGACTATCGGGCAGGCAGAACAAAGGCGGCAGGAGGCGTTTGAGGGAACAATTTGAGTGGGTGTGACGATTTATTTACAGCAAAATGTTGTAAATAAATTATTTGGTCAAATTATAAGCTTAAATAATAAAAATGAAAATGGCATTTTCTGGCGTTTCTTATGTATGTGATTATAATCCAGGGTTCGGACCTCACATCTAATATAAGAGTTTCTGCTTAGTAAAAAGCTTCTTTACATCTCACCAATAGATGTCTCTAGTGAAGTGATTCAAGAGCAGTGTTTCAAAATTGGTCCATATATATAGAACTAGGTGTGGTTTTTTTTTTTTTCATGCTTTGTACGGAAGCTCTGGCAACAATGATGAGGAGATGGATTTCTTACCCGTGATTGGGGAATTTCTCATCGCAGTAACGACACTTGCCGCTGGAGAAGGGCGCCTCGTGCACGGCGTTGTGCTTCTGGGCAGCATTCAGACTCAGGAAGAACTTTTCACAGTTCGGGCACTCAAATATGGGCGGACACTTCCTCTTCTTGTCCAGTGACTGAAAACATGTGAATATAGATCTTAGAATGTATAAGTAGCTCTATGGAGTTGAAAAATTTTGATATCTTTAAGCAGTCAAAAAATCTTGATATAAATAGTTCGATGGAGTTGAAAAATCTTGATGCATAAAAATAATTCCATAGAGTTCAAAAAATTGATACAAATAGCTCCATAGAGTTGAAGAATCTTGATATAAATAGCTAAATGGAGTTGAAAAATCTTAATATAAATGGCTCCATAGTGTTGAAAAATCTTGATATAAATTGCTCCATAGCGTTGAAAAATCTTGATATGAATGTAGTTTAAAAGATACAAAAGAAGTTTAAAAATCTTGATATAAATAGCTCACTAGAGTTGAAAAATCTTGATATAAATAGGTCCATGGAGTTGAAAAATCCTGATATAAATAGCTACATAAAGTTGAAAAAATTGTGATATAAATATCTCTATAGCCGCTCAAGCACTACACGGAATTTTACCGTCCGGTAGTCCGGTTTTGAAAAATGAAAGCGACTATGACAGTTTAGCATGATCGAATTTAAGCGCACCGTGATCACGCACCGATCCAAAGAAAGATGGAAAAAGCACAAGCCAATCCAAGCCAATCATCCATTTTATATGCTAACTGACGTGCCGGACGGTAAAATTCCATGTTATTCTGTGTAGTGCACAAACGTCCTAACAGTATAGCGAAATCCAGCATTTGGAAACAAATACTATTTGAATGTATTCAAAATATTTAAAAAAAAAAATCAATCAAACTTCTTACATAATTGTGGTCTTCTGTAGATGAATTCATGAGACGATATTCGTTAACTTTTTTTTCTATGGCGATCATTTTCTTATTATTTTTTAAATCGATGACTTTACTAAGCGTCCAATTGTCTTCATCCCCTTCAGGCTCTACATACTGTATCTCATCTTCATCTACAACACTCTCCTCTTCCTCTAGCTCCATTTTACAGTCAAAAATTTCTGAAATTCATTAAATTTATCTACTATGCATCGAAATCAGGAACAGAACGAAAATATTGCCTTATATATAAAATTGCCTTCCTTTCTTATAAACACTAATGAAAATATTGTTTTTTGACATCTCATCAAAGATGAAGAAGAATATGGAAGTCTGGGCATTTACGGGGCTGACGACCGTCACAGGTTTGTTTAAGTGACCGCTTTACACACGTGTAACATTCACCAATTCTACCCATTATTGACAACCACACTATGTACTCAAATTCTTGGAAGTTCTATAAATATGAACCAATTTTGAAACATCATTCTAGAATCACTAGAACTTCACTAGAGACATTTAATTTATAATATTATTCTTCTTCATGAAATGAAATAACTTGATGAAATAAATCATGAAAATAACTCCTGTAATTGGAGATAATCCAGATTTCGTGAACAAGTAGTTGGACACACTCAAAATGTTGTAAATATTCCGACCTGTCTAAAAAGAAAAATGTTCGAATCCTGCATACTGCCAGTGAGCACATATGCACTAGAGACTATGGCTCTGACAAAGAGAAATGCAGAGAAGGTCAAATGCACACAGCGATCCATGGAAAGATCCATACTTGGTTTAAGCCTGATGGATAAAGCAAGAAATGAAGATATCAGGAACAGAATAAAAAAAGAGGATATCATGGATCGTGTGGCAAGACTCAAAAGGCAATGGGCGAGACATATAGCAAGATAGGACCCCACAAGATGGACAAAAAAAATTGAGATGGAGACCATGGGATAATAAGAGGCACGGAAGACCTCATAATAGATGGTCTGACAGTCGCTGTGGGGGGTAGAAACTGGCTGCAAGCAGCAACCGACCGAAGGAAATGGAAGGATACGGAAGAGGCCTATATTCAGCAGTGGAGTACAGAAGGCTAGAGAAGAAGAAGAAGACATACGCATTCAATAATTACTCTCACATAACACAAGAAAGCACCTCCCAGCAAAGTCAAAATTACACAATTAAAAATTAACACACTTTTTGGTAATGTACGTAAAACTACAAGATTCACTGATACACATCAAACAAAACCTAACGCATACCTCTTTTGGTCAAAAAAACTTGGATCATGCAATAAAGTTGCTCCCATTATTCTAATTTATAAGTTCTTTCTTCTTCAAACCCCTATTCGCACCCAATGGTGCATGGGGCCCTGCATCATATTGTGGTGCCTCATCCGGCCCCGACTACCATGGACGGATGTGATGCGAGCGGCGGCCAGAGAGCGAGGCGGCATAGACAAGAAAGCCGCGCTTACGATTGAGCGCGATGTAACTGTGCCATCGCGGACAGCGTGACCATGCCTTTAAAAGTACTGACAACGGAAGGTACATCCTCTCTCGTCATCTAGCCATCAGTGTAAGCTGCCGCTACATTAGTGCATTAGTACCAAATTTGTAACCTTAATTAATTTTTGTGAATAAAAATACGTGAAAAATCAAGTAAGTTTTATTAATTAAATTTCCATCCATTCAGCTTCTGAGGAGCAATTAGTGGAGACGTGGATGCACGTATTTAGTGCAATACCCGTCCCCTCGTCCTTGATCAGCCCTCTGCTTCAGGTACACCAGTCCAGGGTAATATTGAATAAATATTACAGTGAAAAAAAATACTTTTATTTATTTGACCACCCATGGGAATCAAACCCGGTACCTCCAGTGCGGTAGCCGAGCGTGCTGACCATGACACTAAGGAGGCGGACCTGATTAATCTTTAATATATAGATTAAGTTTATTTAAACTTACGTTCTTCTATTTTAAGTTCCTCAATATCAATGGCTAATTCTAGGTTCTCTGCAACATCATTGGAGACTTCTGAAATAAAATTATTTTTTTAAATTTATTTTTTTGAATATAGGGAAATTTTTGTGTTTTTATTATTTACACAAATATTTCAATTTCATACTATTTCTGTGAGCCTAAGCGGCTCATTATTAGAAATAGGTATCAAATTGTAGTAGAGTGGGTTTGAACCGAGAAACTCAGACTTAAGAGTCCGCGACACTAACCACGGGACCACAACCTGACAGTTGTCTACATTTTATTGCCTAGATTCCTTCCTTCCTTCTAGACCTTATCAGCATCCAATGGTAATAGAGCACAGACTCAGCGAGTGTTTTTGCCTAGAATTTTCACTCATGAATTACATGAAATTATAGTAACTTCAAACATAAAGAGTAAATCCACTCACGAGTAGGCATAGGCTATGAAACTTAAAAAGTTGAAGAATGAGTAGGGTCACGATAAGCGGTGTTGCCGTAGCTAGATTTCTGAGTCATTTGGACGTTAGGTAAATTCAAAATAAAAAAAGGGCACAGACCCTGAGTATACCATTCGCAAGTAACGTCAAACCCAATTCGCATCTGTACAATGTTTTTTGTCGTCTCCCGTGCTCTACCAAAAGTAAGCAAATAGAATGCTTACAAGGGCCTACCACTCTCTACTAACAGAATGTAAAAGACACTTTTAGGCATTTCCCGCAAACAATGTGTTAATATGAACAAAAATGATTTGTTATGTGTATAATTCTCTCAATTCAATAATGCAAGGCTAGGATAAGCATTATTGATAAAATTAAGAAAGGTGTTTTGAGATGGTTTGGACATGTGGAACAAATGATTATGAAAGTATGGTAAAACAAATTTGCGAGGCGATATAGTTGGAATAATTGGAGATTATTCAAAATAAAACTTTGAGAATAGTACTTAAGAAAAATAGATATAAGAATGTAGAAAAAATGAGAGAAGAACTCAACTGGTTACCTTTAAAAAAGAGACTAATGTGCTTATTAATAATATGCTTATTTCATAAATTACCTAAATATTTTAAGGATAAAATAGTTATAAACAAAAATTTTCATAAACATAGTACTAGAAATAAGGATAAAATAAGACATATTACATATTTCGAGAAATAAAAATACTTTGTGTTCTGATCCACTCACATTTTTATTAACCAACTAGTTTCGGCAACAACCTGTTGCCCTCTTCAGGGTTTCATTTATTACTGAAACCCTGAAAAGGGCAACAGGTTGTTGCCGAAACTAGTTGGTGAATAAAAATGTGAGTGGATCAGAACACAAAGTATTTTTATTTCTCGAAATAATATATCAATATGATCCACAAAGTTAATGCTTTCAATATTCAAAACATAAAATAAGACTGCCATTTTTGAAAAAAAAAAACAGAGTTGCAAAATTGTATAATGTATAAGGGTTTGAAAATGTATGATGAGATGCCTGAATGTATGAAGAATGAAAAGAGTCAGAAAGAATTAAAAAAATAAAGGTTTTGTTTACTGTAAAAAGATGTAAATACATATGTGATGTAAATTAAGTGCAAAAAATAGTTTATATTAAATGAAATATAAGCTAACTGAATAAATAAAATTAAAATTAAATAAAATAAGAACCGAGGAAAACATGGCATGATCAAGCATACCAATAACATACCATTTTTACTATCTACGGGACATATAACATCGGTCACTTCCATATCCAATGCCGAATTTTCAGAATCGTCGATTTTATTCATTGTATAATTTCTGCTAGAGCTTTTTTTATTATTCCTTTTAACGGGAGATATAACGTCAGTCACTTGAAAATTTGGCGGGAGTTTTTCAGGGGGTATTATGTCCAGCAAAACGTAGCTTCGTTTCAATTTGTCCCTTTTTTTATGCTTGCCGGAATGCTTTGAGCTACGCGTACGTGATAAAACCTTCCTTGATCCGGTGCTGTCTTTTGCCTCATCGCTTTTGTTAGTTTCTTGAAGATCTGCGGATTCTGCGTTTGATCCAGGACTTGTGAGTTTTGTGGTGTGCGTCATGGCGTCTAGCTGGTCCAGCCTATCGTCTAAGATGTATGATTTGAGAAGGTTAAACACTTCCCGACTGGATTTGGCAAAGGCGAAGGAGCTATGTATTGTTTCCGAGCATTTCACGCACACTCTGTCGGGTAATCCATCGCCTTTTTCGGGCTGAAATGAAAGCACACCATTGTAATAATATCATCTTTGATACAAAATTCAAAACAGTATTTTTTAAACAAGCTGTACTCGGCCATGCGTTGCCGTGATTTCGTCCGATTAATGGGAAAGAAAGTTTTCAATTCAAACCCTTATCCGCACCCCAATGGTGCAAACACAGTGTTATCTTGAACGTTAACACACAAAGGAAAGGTGATCAGCCCTCCGCTTCAGGTACCAGTCCAGGGTAATATTGAATAAATATTAGAGTGAAAAAATCACTTATATTCATTTGGCCCCCCCTGGGAATCGAACCCGGGACCTCCAGAACGGTAGCCGAGCGTGCTGACCATCACACTACGGAGGCAGACAGGAAGAATGGGAATGAATAAGTGGTTATATATTAATATTATTAACATTTTTGTAAAAAATAAAAAAAGTAAAAATGACTAACCACAAAGTAAATGCTTTAAATATTAATAATATTGAGAATAGAAAAAATAAATAAATCACATTTCATGATCAACATTTTATAGTTACATTTAACTACTATTACTACCATCACGCCGTTTCCCCGCAGGGGTAGGCAGAAAGGATAGAACGCCATACTCTTCTGTCCTGACATACACTCCTCGCCTCCTTCACATCTATACATCTATTCATACATGCCCTCCGATTACGCAGACTTTTGACACCACCAGATTTTAGGTTCTGATTGATCTGATCGTGCCAAGTCTTTTTCGGCCGTCCTCGTTCTATTTTGCCAAATATTTTTTCTTAGTCATTCTCTCGCCATCATAGTTTCATTGAATTTCTCCTATAACAATAATTTTTGTTTTTTTTTTAAATATTTTTTATTTATTTAATATAGTTACATTTTAAAAATCCAATTTAATACAATTTGTATACATTTTTACTTTACACATTCTTATAATTTTACTTGCGCTGAGCCTCTCCAAAAAAGAGACTGAGCTCTTGTGCTTGGAGAGGGACTTTTTTGTTGTTTTATTTGTTGTTGTAGATAGTATCACGTTTTCTTTTTTTTGTTAAAAAAAATATTTGTGTTTTTATTATTTACAAAAATACTTCAGTTTCATACTATTTCTGTGAGCCTAAGCAGCCCATTATTAGAAATAGGTATCAAATTGTGGTAGAGTGGGTTCGAACCGAGAAACTCTGACTCAAGAGTCCGCGACAGTAACCACGGAACCACAAACCGACACTAAAAAATATATTACTGGGAAACATATTTCTTTATACGGTACGAGGGAGTTGTCTCGTTTAGTTTTCTATTATTTATTGATTTGGCGTTTAATTTGTAGAACTCCATAATTTATAATAAAAATATTAAAATCAAATACTGTTTTTTAGGGTCTTCTAGGTTGTATATTTAAGTTTTTTTAAAAAAAAAACAAATTTTATAATTAAATTTCGCGTTAATTGTTTCGCCTTATTTGGGCATTATTCAATTACTGACAGTTTAAACCTATTTTTATATAACGGACTTTCAGCTTTAACCTTCATCCCCTCCTTATTAGTCCGTTATATCGAGGTTTTACTGTATAACCAAAAAAAAATATTACCTCAAAACCAGTGCATAGTAATATCATTTCATTGAATCTGTAGCCACTAATGTGAATATCAAACACACTCTTCATATGTTTACTCCTCCCTAAGCAAGTCCGGCATACTTTAGCCAAATCCTTTTTGGGGATAGAATCACTAAAAAATAAGCAAAAAATATGTAACTTTTATAAATAATAAAGTAGCTGGAATAATAGCAGTAGAAGAATCATAGATTATATACATTTTCGTTTTAAGTTCCGACATATTGGAAGGACAAATTAAAGTTTAATCCTTTTCTTTGTTAAAAACGTATGTGAAAAAATAAAATGATAAGCATTTTATAAAATTTAAATATGTTTTCCATCAAAATTGACAGTAAACACGGAAACTCGTTTGACAGTTGACGCCATAGAAAAAATATATTATGCAGTCTTTTGTAGTGTTTATAGTATTAAAAAAAAATATTTAGCGATTGAGTAATCAGTACTTACTTCGCTTTCTTCTTCTTTGGACAGGACTGTGTTTTATTTTTTCCCGGTTCGCTCCTGGGAGGTAGAAGACCAGCTGTTTCTTCATCGTTTAGGTGGTCTTCCTGAGGGTCTATTACTTCTTATGTTGTCATTCTCATCGCTTGATCCGAACTTGCTCTTCCCACATAATTTCTCCAGAAACGTCCAGTTACTCTTCCCCATCGCACAACATCTTCGACATAGCAGATTTTTCTTATTTCAAAGTTTCTTCGTTAAGCCTGCAATGGGTCGTAGAGTCTTCATTGCGGTGGTTCTGTGAAGACTTTTTGTTCTTGTGGTGTCAGCTCACGTTTCTATGCTGTACGTTTCACTTTTCTCTCTTTCACTTTTCTCACTTTTCTCTCTTTCAGCATGTGTTTATCTCTCCATACTGCATTTTTCAAGCATCCAGCTACAGCGGCAGCCTTATTTGCTTGCTCTCTTAACTCATCATAAAGAATATTGCTGCTGAATACTTCGACTTAAATTGCATCACTTACATAACTTACATTATTTTGGTCCGCCTTCGTAGTGTAATGGTCAGCACGGTCGGCTACCGTTCTGGAGGTCTCGGGTTCGATTCCCAAGGGGGGTAAAATAAATATGAGTGATTTTTTCACTGTAATATTTATTCAATATTACTAAGGACTGGTACCTGAAGCGGAGGGCTGATCACCTTTCCTTGATGTGTAAACGACCAAGATAAAACTGCGTTTATATGACAAAGTGCCCTTTGCACCATTGGGGTGCGGATAAGGGTTTTATTATTATTTATTATACATAACCATTTTTTTATGTTGGTTGAAAATCAAACTTACTTGAAAATTTGTAAACAAACCATTTAAGAAAGTAAATGGTACGTTTCCAAAGATAAATATTCTAAAAATTAAAAATAATCAGATATGGATAAATGTTCATTAAATTCTTGTTTTAATATTATGTATTTCCATTTGACAGTTATAATTCTAAAAGGATGTATTAAAAATAGGGTAGTATTGAAAAGTTTTCTTTTCACTTAATTTATATTTTTATAACATGTACAAGTACATACTTCCAATGATTAAATTTTGTGAAATTGAGAAAAATTTCAAGGGGATTAACCCCTCGACTAATGACAATTTAAATTAATAACTCGACACTGGCTAGAACCTACAACACTCAAGATGGGTGAAAACCATTAAAAAGCAGAAGAAAATTTATGTTATAAGATAAGCATAAAGTCGGAAAGGATTTTTTTTCTTTTTCTTAAGCAGTCATTAAGTGAAAAATAAAATTATAAAAAAAAAACATTAGCCAAGAATTGACCACGCCTAATGTGGCGGTGATCGGACAATAACCGGTGCATTTATTATGGTACAGTCGTTGGCGAGCAACGACAGATGATGTAAAATGTAACATATTATGTAGTAAATAAAGGTAAAAAATAAAATAATCAAGAAAAACGTGTGTGTCTGTTGTTGAAATATGTATATTCAACAAATTGTGACAAAGTACATAGAGCAATTACGACAAAAATAAAAGGGGCCAACGGCACGCGGTGTTCCCAAGCGGTCACCCATCCAAGTACTGACCGCGCCCAATGTTGCTTTTAACTTCGGTGATCGGACGAGAACCGGTGCATTCAACATGGTATGGTCGTTGGCGAAGGGTGTGAGATATTTTTATAACAAGTGTGGTTTATCATGCAAAAATATTTTTAAAAAAAAGGTCTATGTATTTACAGTCAAAGTACATAGAGCAATTATGGCAAAAAGAAAGGGGCCAACGGCACGCGGTGTTCCCAAGCGGTCACCCATCCAAGTACTGACCGCGCCCAATGTTGCTTAACTTCGGTGATCGGACGAGAACCGGTGCATTCAACATGGTATGGTCGTTGGCGAAGAATGTGAGATATTTTTATATGAAATGTGGTTTATCAAGGTAAAAATATTTTAAAAAAAATTGTGTATGTACTTATAGTCAAAGTACACAGAGCAATTATAGCAAAAAGAAAGGGGCCAACGGCACGCGGTGTTCCCAAGCGGTCACCCATCCAAGTACTGACCGCGCCCAATGTTGCTTAACTTCGGTGATCGGACGAGAACCGGTGCATTCAACATGGTATGGTCGTTGGCGAAGGGTGTGAGATATTTTTATAACAAGTGTGGTTTATCATGCAAAAATATTTAAAAAAAAAAGGTCTATGTATTTACAGTCAAAGTACATAGAGCAATTATGGCAAAAAGAAAGGGGCCAACGGCACGCGGTGTTCCCAAGCGGTCACCCATCCAAGTACTGACCGCGCCCAATGTTGCTTTTAACTTCGGTGATCGGACGAGAACCGGTGCATTCAACATGGTATGGTCGTTGGCGAAGGGTGTGAGATATTTTTATAACAAGTGTGGTTTATCATGCAAAAATATTTTTAAAAAAAAGGTCTATGTATTTACAGTCAAAGTACATAGAGCAATTATGGCAAAAAGAAAGGGGCCAACGGCACGCGGTGTTCCCAAGCGGTCACCCATCCAAGTACTGACCGCGCCCAATGTTGCTTAACTTCGGTGATCGGACGAGAACCGGTGCATTCAACATGGTATGGTCGTTGGCGAAGAATGTGAGATATTTTTATATGAAATGTGGTTTATCAAGGTAAAAATATAAAAATAAAAAAAATTGTGTATGTACTTATAGTCAAAGTACACAGAGCAATTATAGCAAAAAGAAAGAGGCCAACGGCACGCGGTGTTCCCAAGCGGTCACCCATCCAAGTACTGACCGCGCCCAATGTTGCTTTTAACTTCGGTGATCGGACGAGAACCGGTGCATTCAACATGGTATGGTCGTTGGCGAAGGGTGTGAGATATTTTTATAACAAGTGTGGTTTATCATGCAAAAATATTTAAAAAAAAAAGGTCTATGTATTTACAGTCAAAGTACATAGAGCAATTATGGCAAAAAGAAAGGGGCCAACGGCACGCGGTGTTCCCAAGCGGTCACCCATCCAAGTACTGACCGCGCCCAATGTTGCTTAACTTCGGTGATCGGACGAGAACCGGTGCATTCAACATGGTATGGTCGTTGGCGAAGAATGTGAGATATTTTTATATGAAATGTGGTTTATCAAGGTAAAAATATTTAAAAAAAAAATAGTGCATGTATTTATAGTCAAAGTACACAGAGCAATTATAGCAAAAGGAGAGGGGCCAACGGCACGCGGTGTTCCCAAGCGGTCACCCATCCAAGTACTGACCGCGCCCAATGTTGCTTAACTTCGGTGATCGGATGAGAACCGGTGCGTTCAACATGGTATGGTCGTTGGCGAAGGGTGTGAGATATTTTTATATGAAATGTGGTTTATCAAGGTAAAAATATTAAAAAAAAATTGTGTATGTACTTATAGTCAAAGTACACAGAGCAATTATAGCAAAAAGAAAGGGGCCAACGGCACGCGGTGTTCCCAAGCGGTCACCCATCCAAGTACTGACCGCGCCCAATGTTGCTTAACTTCGGTGATCGGACGAGAACCGGTGCATTAAACATGGTATGGTCGTTGGCGAAGGGTGTGAGATATTTTTATATGAAATGTGGTTTATCAAGGTAAAAATATAAAAATAAAAAAAATTGTGTATGTACTTATAGTCAAAGTACACAGAGCAATTATAGCAAAAAGAAAGAGGCCAACGGCACGCGGTGTTCCCAAGCGGTCACCCATCCAAGTACTGACCGCGCCCAATGTTGCTTAACTCCGGTGATCGGACGAGAACCGGTGCATTCAACATGGTATGGTCGTTGGCGAAGAGCGTGAGATATTTTTATATGAAATGTGGTTTATCAAGGTAAAAATATTTTTAAAAAAAATAGTGTATTTACTTATAGTCAAAGTACACAGAGCAATTATAGCAAAAAGAAAGAGGCCAACGGCACGCGGTGTTCCCAAGCGGTCACCCATCCAAGTACTGACCGCGCCCAATGTTGCTTAACTTCGGTGATCGGACGAGAACCGGTGCATTCAACATGGTATGGTCGTTGGCGAAAGTGAGTGAGATAATTTTATAACAAATATAATAAATCAAGCAAAAATATTTAAATTAAAATAAAATAAAATGTAGCACGTCGCAAAAAAGAGAAAAAAAATTCATTAAACTTTGAAAAAATCATTCATTTAACAATTCGTAACAATAATTTCGAGTTTCCTACATTTCACGCACGCACTTACTGCGTGCAGAGAGGTATAAAGAAGGGGACGGGTGAATTATTTTTCACTTTACAAAAGAATTTAAAAAAAGATACCTATTCCTGAAATTCTGAATTTTTAAAAAGTTTTATTCTGAGTTTTAAACTAAAAATCCTTTTCAGTTAATTTTTATTTTTATTTTATTGGAAGGAAAAACAACAGTTACAATTTATGATAAATAAGAATACAAAAAAAAATCATGACTACCAATTACAGTTCTTCACACCTATGCATAAGAAAAGTCTATATATAAGAAGAGACGTGAGACAAGGATGGGATGAAGAGAAAAGGAGATGACAGTGATAGGAAAAGAAGAAAAGGAAAGGACTGGGAATAGAATTACCCTTTTAGGTTTATAAGATTTCGAACAATTTAGCTTTAAAGTTTGAAAGATTGGAGTAAAACATATCAAGGTGGGTACAACATTCATTGAATTTCCCACAACTTCGATAAATAAAGGAATTTTTCAAATAGTTATTTGATGGTGATGGATTATTGTTTAAGTATATTTTTTCAAGTTTTTAAAGCGACATCATGTGGAACTTATCTACCGTGTAAATAACGACTTCAGCGTACATGAAAATATATATAAATATGAATATATTTTTTAAAAACCTAATAATAACATTGAAATACTGATTCATACATTCTTCGCCACATAACACATCATTCTACAGTAATTTCTTCTCTGTCCAAGCGGCCAGACTGTGGAATGAATTACCTCTCCTTGTAAAAAATGCTCCCTGTCTAATAACTTTTAAGAAACGTCTGAGACATTACTACCTATCATTAGAATCCTAACTGTCCATCAAACCTCATCCCTTAGTTTTTCCCTCTACTTCCTTCCTTAAACTCCCTTTTCCCTTTACCTTCCTTATTATCATCAATTTGTAATTTATATATTTTTTTAATGTTCAAGTACTATCTACCCTCTGATTGCAAACGGCTATATAAGGTTTTAAACGTTTTGACTATTATCACTAGTCTGTTTTTGGTTATTTGGAAGATATTGCTTTTTAGCAAAAAGCCCGCCAATGTACTTTTTTTTCTGTACATGAAGTAAAAATAAATAAATTATGAGCCCTGTTTCTTTGGTAGCATGTATTTAAGTTGTATATGAATCGGTATGTTTATCTTTAACGTGAACAGTTAACACAATTGTCAAATAATTTTGCCGCCCTGACATTAAAATATGAGTTATGTTCGGATTAAAATAAAAATATAACGCTTTCATCCGCAAACCCACAATTGATAGGTTATCAGGGATATTCAGTTTAAAATGTGCGCCAAAATATCACCTGACGGTGGAAAATTGAACCTTCTGTTCAGCAACGCCATCTAACGGTGGAAAACGCAACTGTGAGCTGTTCTCTGGGTTAGCCAATGCTAATATTAAGAGGCAATGCGTAGAAAAATACAATCAAATGTACTTGGGTGTAAAAAATACAAAAGGATTAATTTGATTTTTTTGTAAAGTGTCGATTGTTGGTATGAGTACGTATCGAAATGAGGATGGGTGGAGAAATCCCATCTAGGAATGTAGGATATTTTTGGATGGTTATGTAACAAGAGTAGAAAGGTTTATTTCTTTGGATTGTGAGCGTTGGAACGGATTGTGTTTTTTCTGTTTGTGAGCGCGTTTTCTCGGTAGGATATCGTTGGTATTTTTCCGTTTTGGTACGGGCCTTATCGTCCAGCTGTCAGAGCCGATTCTGCGCACTGGATCGCCCAGGGCGAGGAACGAATTTTGTTTTGTTTTCAAACTGAAACTATGTAGACGCGGTCTACCTGTCATGGCGCCGCGGTGAGTTCTTTGGTTATGTGTCGGACTAGCCGAATGTCCGGACAGCGCCTGCATGAATGAAAACGGGGTGTCGGACAGTCGTAGTGAGTGCAGTGATAATCGTCTGAGTTATGGCCGTGGCGGGAAAGAATGCGAAAAATGCTCTTTCGACGGAAGACAGTTCCGAGAGCGAGAACGATACGGAACCCGCGAAGGTATTTGTGCGGAAAATATCCACCAACAAAAGTGCTAATGGACTGGTGAGAACTTCCTACAATTTAAACAACATCATTTTATCATTTTTATGTCAGTAGATTGTTCTACCATGCAGGTTTTTTCTATAAACACACTTACACCATAGCATGAAATTCATGAAATTCTACTAGCTGGTACCTACCTTATAAAAAAACATCGATAGCATAACAACATATATTTATCGGTAACAATAATATGCGATAATCGCTACCTATCTTTCTAAAAATATTAAATAAATCATTTTACAAATCCGTAAAGAGAAAATACGAGATTTAACGATCAATTACAGATAAAAAATAATATTCAAGAAAAATCAACAAAAATATGAATAATATTGCAAAAGTATAATTTTTTTTCAAAAATTAATCAAAATTTGTTTGTACCATAGTTATGATACATCGCTCACTCCTTTCAACAACGTCATGTATAAAAAATCGTCAATATTCAGTTGTGCATGTATTCGGAATGCCCAGAAAATGTACTATATCCCAGCAAAACCGGCATATTTCTAACTTAATATCTACCCGCTACAGGGCAGAAAGTGTTATTTTTGCATTTTTAAGAAAAGGTAATGTTTAATTTAAAAAAAAATATAAGTACTAAATAATTTTCAAATGTAGAAAAACATTCAGGTTTTACCTAAAAGATGTGTTGCACAGTAAAAAGTTCAATAAGCGGCTTCAATATTTATTTTTAATACATTTCATTATATTTTTAAACTTTAAAAACGATCTCCTGAAAAATCAAGTTTTTTGATATATGACGTTGTTGAAAAGAGTGAGCGACATGTGTTCTAAAATGCATAAATACGCAAATATTAATATGTATTATGTTTTTTTTTTTACCATAAAAACATTTTACGGTATTTTTCAATAAGACGTATTTTTGTAAAATTATTTGAAAATAATGGATTACGCTGTAAAATACGATTGATTGAGTTGGTAGCATTGACGAATGAATGAATTATTTCCCAAAAAAAAATCGTCATTTTATAGTTTGTCTCCAGGTCACGCCAAGTTTAAACCTTCAAATCACGTTATCTTTCTGCAGCATCCATGAATTTTTTGGTCTTCCTCTGGTTATTTTTCAAGGAATATCCATGGCTATTAATTAAATATTCACTCTGATGTTTTGATCAACTTTATTAAAACACTTCTTCAATCTATCATCCGCACCCGATGGTGCATAAGGCACTGCATTATATGAATGCAGTGTTATCTAGATCGTTAACACATGAAGGAAAGGTGAACAGCCCTCCGATTCAGGTACCAGTCCAGGGTAATATTGAATATCCAGGGTTACTGGTAACTCGATGTATTCCCGGCAGGATGAGGTAGGAGTACGCAAATGCAAGAAATTTAACTACAAAAATGAATGGCCGAATATAAAAAATGGCTAGTTGAATGCCTTCAATGCATTTAGTTAGACATTTTTTTATTCCGTCGCTAACGCCCAAAAATTGGTATTTTTCATAAAATTGATAAATTCCAAATATCGCTCACTCCTTTCAACCAAGTCAAAAATCAAAAAACGTAAATTTTCAGTTGTGCATGTTTTTGGAATGTCCTAAAAATGTACTATATTCCAGCAAAAGCAGCATATTTTAAACTTAATATTTACCCGCTGCAGGGCAGAAAGTGTTATTTTTGCATTTTGAAGGAAAGGTATTGTTTATTTATTTTTTCAAATAAACTAAATATTTTTCGAATGGAGAAAAAACCTTCAGGTTTTACCTAAAAAGTTCTGTTGCACAGTAAAAAGTTCAATAAGAGGCTTGATATTTATGTTTAATACATTTTATTATATTTTTAAACTTTAAAACGATCTCCTGAAAAATTAAGTTTTTTGATATGTGACGTTGTTGAAAGGAGTGAGCGATATTCCAAAAATTATTGTAACATTCGGGCATTCATTGTCATACTTAAATTTTTTGCATTTGCACCCTCCCTACCTCGTCCTGCCGGGAATACATCGAGTAAACAAACCCCTGTTTATTCGGTATATCAAAACATTGTTCTAGGTAAATCCTGAATAAATACTTCTTATTTTTCTTATTCTAGATCCTAGGGATCTGTTTGTACCCCCGCATGTCGCTCTTGGGATGTTGACTCCCAGCTGTCTTTCCACCTATTCGGAGGTCTGCCTGGGGGTCTGCGTCCTTTAGGGTTTCCTTGAAGGGCGATACGTGGAAGTCTGTCTTCTGACATTCTGTTTATATGTTCATTCCAGTATCGCCTTCGTTGTCGTCCCCATCTAACGATGTCCTCCGTCTTACACATGCTCCGGATGTCGGTATTTCTTACTCAGTCTCTCAATGTGTTTCCAGTTATGGATCGGAGAGTCTTCATCTCGGAGGTTCGAAGTCGAGATTTTGTTCTGAAAGTATCTGCTCTTGCCTCAATCCCATAAGTGGCTATTGGTCAAACACATGTTTTGTATATTTTTATTTTATCTCTATTATCATGTGTACTAAATAAATATATAATAAATACTGAAAATCTGTAAATTTCGCTGATGCATTTCAGTTTTAGTTAATATATTACGATAAGTTTATCTAAACTGTAACGAGGAGGTGCAGTGTAATAATAATTGGTACGCATTTTTATAATCTAAATCTCCTAATCTAACTAAAGGATCAATTGACGGGCGTTATGCAGATGGCAACCAGTCCACATTTTCCTCGATTAAATCCTTTTTATCCTTACCCATATATATTTAAAAAAAAAAAAAAAGAAATATTTGTCATATTATTTTTTGACATCTCATCAAAGATGAAGAAGAATATGGAAGTCTGGGCATTTACAGATCTGACGACCGTCATAGGCTGGTATAAGTGATCACTTTACACACGTGTAACATTCACCAATTCTACCCATTATTGTCAACCACACTAGCCGAATTCTTGGAAGTTCTATATGTATGAACCAATTAATATACCTTGTTCTTGAATCACTAGAGACAGATAATCCAGATTTGTGAATAAGTATTTGGAAACACTCAAAATGTTGTAAAAAGAAATATTTGTATTTTGTATATTGAAAACATATTTAACTTTGTGGTATGGTAATAATATAACACTCTCCTTGTCATTCATCGTACAGTTTTTTATTTTATTTTTTTGGATAAATATAATGTCAGACCGTAATAATGTCATTTTAATGACCTAATGATGGAACCTGTCCGCCTCCGTAGTGTAATGGTCAGCACGCTCGGCTACCGTTCTAGAGGTCCCGGGTTCGATTCCCAGGGGGGGTCAAATAAATATAAGTGATTTTTTTCACTGTAATATTTATTCAATATTACCCTGGACTGGTACCTGAAGCGGAGGGCTGATCACCTTTCCTTCATGTGCAAACGATCAAGATAACACTGCGTTTATATGAAGCAGTGCCCTATGCACCATTGGGGTGCGGTAAGGGATTATTATTATGATGGAATAATTATTCCGGAACCAGTAGTCACGAATTAGTTATTAATTGCATTAAAGTGGTATTACACAAAGTGAACGATGAATGATAAGGAGAGTGTTATATATAATGAATATTTGTGTTTTTATTATTTATAAAAATACTTCAATTTTAAACTGGGACACCCCTGGGAATCGAACTCGGGACCTCCAGCACGGTGGTGGACCATATGGGCCCACACTCCACTCGTTATTGTGGACTGGTACCTTACTGCATAACTTCAACCAATTGTCATAAACCAACCTCATATAATAAGTACAATAAATCATTATCTGACATCCCAGCATAATGTCGCAATGTTCGTTCGTTCGCCAACCCGACGTTTTCGTTTTGCTACCGTCTAATATCTCAATGAGTTAACTAAGTCGAATGAAATTTTCAAAAAAAGAAAGGTGTTAGATTTAAGTTTTGTACTGATTTTTCGTAGTGGAACTGATTTTTATATTATAAAATAAAATGAAAAATCACGTATATTTATCCACATATTTACTTCGATTATATCGCTCGCTCCTTCCAACAACGTCATATATCATAAATCGTCAATTTTCAGTTGTGTATGTTTTCGGAATGCCTAGAAAATGTACTATATCCCAGCAAAAGCGGCATATTTTTAACGTAATATTTACCCGGGCAGAAAGTGTTGTTTTTGCATTTTGAAGAAAAGGTATTGTTTATTTTTTTTTCAAAAATACTTAATCTTTTTCAAATGGAGAAAAAAAACCTTCAGGTTTTTCCTAAAAAGATCTGTTGCACAGCGAAAAGTTCAATAAGTGGCTTGATATTTATTTTCAATACATTTCATTATATTCTTAAACTCTAAAAACGATCTCCTGAAAAATCAAGTTTTTTTTTTATATGACGTTGTTGAAAGGAGTGAGCGATATGTTTATGTGTATTATATAATTTTCCAGACATAAGTATGTGGAAAAAAAAGTAAATAGATGTTATTTTACTATATAAGAAAGGTCTGTCGAGTTAGTTTGGACATGTGGAACGAATGAGTGAGGAAAGAATAGTAAAACAAATAAATGAGGCGAACGTAGTTGAAAATAGAAGCAGGGAAACACCGAGAAAACTGAGCACGATCAAGTGCTTTTCTTGAATTTATCACAGCATATGGAATTACAGTCCCTCGAAGAGAAATATCCCTTCTTCTTCTTTTCGTGTCGTGTCTGTTCCTCCCGACATTGACATCACTTGTAAGATAGTGTCCCTATTTTGGGCAGTCCAAAACAGCTCCTCGACGCTCTGTACTCCTGTCCACTCGCTTATATTATGGAGCCAGGAGATCCACCTTCTTCCAACATCTCTTCGACTCTCGATAACTTCTTTCCATCTCACTAATAGATGTCTCTAGTGAAGTTCTAGTGATTCAATAAAAATGTTTCAATATTGGTTCATATATATATATATATATATATATATATATATATATATATATATATATATATATATATATATATATATATATATATATATATATATATATATATATATATATATATATATATATATATATATATATATATATATATATATATATATATATATATATATATATATATATATATATATATATATATACATATATATATATATATATATATATATATTTATATATATATATATTTATATATATATATATATATATATATATATATATATATATATATATATATATATATATATATATATAGAACTTCCAAAAATTTGAGTAGTGTGGTTGTCAATAATAGGTAGAATTGGTGAATGTTACACGTGTGTAAAGTGATCACTCAAACCAACCTATGACGGTTGTCAGCCCCGTAAATGCCCAGACTTCCATATTCTTCTTCATCTTAAATGATATTTAAATAGGAGATCCACCTTCTTCCAACATCTCTTCGACTCTCGATAACTTCTTTCCATCTCACTAATAGATGTCTCTAGTGAAGTTCTAGTGATTCAATAAAAATGTTTCAATATTGGTTCATATATATATATATATACATATATATAGATATATATATATATATATATATATATATATATATATATATATATATATATATATATATAAATATATATATATATATATATAAATATAAATATATATATATATATATATATAAATATATATATATATATATATATATATATATATATATATATATATATATATATATATATATATATATATATATATATATATATGTATATATATATATATATATATATATATATATATATATATATATATATATATATATATATATATATAGAACTTCCAAAAATTTGAGTAGTGTGGTTGTCAATAATAGGTAGAATTGGTGAATGTTACACGTGTGTAAAGTGATCACTTAAACCAGCCTGTGACGGTCGTCAGCCCCGTAAATGCCCAGACTTCCATATTCTTCGTCATCTTAAATGATATTTAAAAAAATATATATAAAAAAATATATTATTGAGAGAAATAAAAGGCTTTGTTTTTTGACATTTGACATTTTATCTCAGTCTTCTACATCCTTCATTCTTATCCTCATGATCAAATAATGGCAGTTGTGGGTTAAACGCAGACGAATAACTGGCGAACGAATGTCGATCCAATGCGATGCGATAGGGCGCTATGCCCATGACGTATACAGACGTCATCTCTCTTTCATACCGGTGCATTATCATTCACTTTTGTTATGATGACTAGCTAATTTAAAAAGATTATATTTATTTATGTCATAATCCATTATAGTCATTTATTCATTAACCCATATCGCTCACTCCTTTCAAGAACGTCATAAATCAAAAATTGACAATTTACAGAAGTGCATGTTTTCGGAATACCCAGATAATGTACTATATCTCAGCAAAAGAGGCATATTTTTAACTTAATATTTACCCGATACAGGGCAGAAAGTGTTGTTTTTGCATTTTGAAGAAAAGGTATTATTTAATTATTTTTTTAAAAACACTCAATATTTTTCGAATGTAGAATAAAACTTCAGGTTTTACCTAAAAAGATCTGTTGCATTTTAAAAAGTTTAATAAGTGGCTTGGTAATTTTTAAAATACATTGCATTATATTTTTAAACTTTAAAAACGTTCTCCTGAAAAATCAAGTTTTTTGATTTATGACGTTCTTGAAAGGAGTGGGCGATATGTCAAATTTGATAAACGGAACGTGCTGATATATATATATATATATATATATATATATATATA